>NW_021164309.1:0-9782 GCF_004324835.1 Dendronephthya gigantea | reverse complement strand
CATGGTTGCCATGCACATCATTTTTATGCTGAATATGCTAAATCTGATCAAGATCATCATAATGATCATCATAGTTGAATGTCAACCATCATTTTTATGATTAATATGCTAATTTTGATCAAAACTCATCATAATGAGCATCATGGTTGCCATAGCAACCATAATTTATTATGATGAATATGCTAATTATGATCTAGATCATCATATGATCATCATAGTTGCCATCGCAACCATATTTATTATGATGAATATGCTAATTATGATGAAATCATCATAATCAGCATCATGGTTGATGGCACCATAATTTATTATGATTAATATGCTACTATAATCAAGATCAATCATAATGATCCTTTTAGTTGCTTGGTAACATATTTATTATGATAATAGGCTAATTATGATCAAAATCATCATCATGAGCATCATGGTTGCCATGGCAACCATCATTTATTATGATTAATGTGCTAATTATGATAAAGATCGTCATAATGATCATCATGGTTGGCATGGCAACATCATTTATTATGATTAATATGCTAATTATGGTCAAATCATCACTAATGATCATCATGGTTGCCATGGGAACCAATATTGATATAAGTAATATGGCTAAATATGATTAAGATCATCATAATTATCAGCATGGTTGCTATGGTAACCATCATTTATTATGATTAATTGCTAATTATGATCAAAATCATCATAATGAGCATCATGGTTGCCATAGCAACCGTCATTTATTATGATTAATATGCAAATTATGATCAAGATCATCATAATGATCATCACAGTTGCCATGGCAACTATCATTTATTATGATTAACATGCTAATTATGATCAAAATCATCATCATGAGCATCATGGTTGCCATGGCAACCATCATTTATTATGATAAATATGCTAATTATGATAAAGATCGTCATAATGATCATGGCAACCATCATTTATTATATTTAATATGCTAATTATGGTCAAAATCATCATAATGATCATCATGGTTGCCATGGCAACTAATATTGATTATAAGTAATATGCTAATTATGATTAAGATCATCATAATGATCATCATGGTTGCCATGGTAACCATCATTTATTATGATTAACATGCTAATTATTGTCAAGATCCTCATAATGATCATCGTAGTTGCCATTGCAACCTCTATTTATTATGATTAGTATGCTAATTATGGTGAAAATAATCATAATGATCATCATGGTTGCCATGGCAACCATCATTTATTATGATTAATATGCTAATTATGATCAAGATTATCATAATGATTCCCATAGTTGCCATGGCAACCATAATTTATTATGATTAATATGCTAATTATGATCAAGATCTTCATAATGATCATCATAGTTGCCTTGGCAACCATCATTTATTATGATTAATATGCTAATTATGATCAAAATCATCATAATGAGCATCATAATTGCCATAGCAACCATAATTTATTATGATTAATACGCTAATTATGATCAAGATCATCATAATGATCATCATAGTTGCTATGTCAACTATCATTTATTATGATTAATATGCTAATTATGATCAAATCATCATAATGAGCATCATGGTTGCCATGGCAACCATCATTTATTATGATTAATATTATAATTATGATCAAGATCCTCATAATGATCATCATAGTTGCCATGGCAACCATCATTTAATATGATTAGTATGCTAATTATGGTCAAAATAATCATAATGATCATAATGGTTGCAATGGCAACAATCATTAATTATGATTAATATGCTAATTATGATCAAGATCATCATAATGATCCTCATAGTTGCTATGGTAACTATCATTTATTATGATTAATATGCTAATTATGATCAAAATCATCATCATGAGCATCATGGTTGCCAAAACCATCATTTATTATGATTAATATGCTAATTATGATAAAGATCGTCATAATGATCATCATGGTGGCCATGGCAACCATCATTTATTATTATTAATATGCTAATTATGGTCAAAATCATCATAATGATCATCATGGTTGCCATAACAACCAATATTGATTATAAGTAATATGCTAATTATGATTAAAATCATCATAATGATCATCATAGTTGCCATGGTAACTATCATTTATTATGATTAACATGCTAATTATTGTCAAGATCCTCATAATGATCATCATAGTTGCTATAGCAACCATCATTTTTTATGATTTGTATGCTAATTATTGTCAAAATAATCATAATGATCATCATATTTGCCATGGCCAGCATCATTTATTATGATTAATATGCTAATTATGATCAAGATCATCATAATGATTCTCATAGTCGCAATGGCAACCATCATTTATTATACTTAATATGCTAATTATGATCAAGATCATCATAATGATCATCATAGTTGCCATGGCAACCATCATTTATTACTCCGGCGTCAGCGACGGAGTTGAAAATTCCCCCCGGTTTTGTATTGTTTTTGGTTTTTTTTTTGTTTTTTTTTTTATTATTTTTCGTCGTCGCAAGTCTGTAATGGCGCGAAATATACTAGTATTTAAAACATGTATGTGACCGTGTTTATCTACGTCCCAGTCTTATCTCCCAAGACTTGTGGTGCACAGCTTTGGCTAATTTTCCAATGCGCGATTCGATTTCGCTCGCATGATACGGCAATTCCTCCAAGAGGAACAAATAAACCGTTCTTTTCATGCTTTTCGATTAAGTTTAGATTGAATTGGGGTAAGAATATATTTAATACATGTAGACCCGGTCCTATTTTAATAATATCGCTGCTATTTTGCCGTTTAACAAGATGATGTGGTCGTGTATGGGCGCGTTGACACGTCGCGTAGTTTGCACAGGATTGAAGATTTAATACAACTATATAAGCGCGAATTCCAAAGGCAAAGTGTAAGACGAAGCGAATGTATCAAGCGGTTTATTTACATTTTGAACAATTGAACTTCTATACTGCGATGTTCTTCGGAATTTCGCGATCGAACATTTAGGTTCGCCAGGCATCTAAATGCGAATATGTATGCGAAACAATACGCGAACTGTATTGTTTATGTTCAGAAGCTCTATATTGAAGACTGCACGTGCACCGGAGTTAACGCCAGAACGGCGTCTTGTTATGATTAATATGCTAATTATGATCAAAATCATCATAATGAGCATCATGGTTGCCATGTTAACCATAATTTATTATGATTAATATGCTAATTATGATCAAGATCATCATAATGATCATCATAGTTTCCATGTCGACCATCATTTATTATGATTAATATGCTAATTATGATCAAAATCATAATAATGAGCATCATGGTTGCCATAGCAACCATCATTTATTATGATTAATATGCTAATTATGAGCAAGATCATCATAATGATCATCATAGTTGCCATGGCAACCATAATTTATTATGATGAATATGCTAATTATGATGAAAATCATCATAATCAGCATCATGGTTGTCATAGCAACCATCATTTATTATGATTAATATGCTAACTATAATCAAGATCATCATAATGATCCTTTTAGTTGCTATGATAACTATCATTTATTATGATTAATATGCTAATTATGATCAAAATCATCATCATGAGCATCATGGTTGCCATGGCAACCATCATTTATTATGATTATTGTGCTAATTATGATAAAGATCATCATAATGGTCGTCATGGTTGCCATGGCAACCATCATTTATTATGATTAATATGCTAATTATGGTGAAAATAATCACAATGATCATCATGGTTGCCATGGGAAACAATATTGATTATAAGTAATATGCTAATTATGATTAAGATCATCATAATGATCATCATGGTTGCCATTGTAACCATCATTTATTATGATTAATATGCTAATTATGATCAAAATCATCATAATAAGCGTCATGGTTGCCATAGCAACTTTCATTTATTATGATTAATATGCAAATTATGATCAAGATCATCATAATGATCATCATAGTTGCTATGGCAACTATATTTTATTATGATTAATATGCTAATTATGATCAAAGTCATCATAATGAGCATCATTTTTGCCATAACAACCATCATTTATTATGAATAATATGCTAATTATGATCAAGATCATCATAATGATCATCATAGTTGCTATGACAACCATCATTTATTATGATTAATATGCTAATTATGATCAAAATCATCATAATCAGCATCATGGTTGCAATGGCAACCATCATTTATTATGATTAATATGCTAAATATGATCGAGATCATCATAATGATCCTCATAATTGCTATGGAAACTATAATTTATTATGATTAATATGCTAATTATGATCAAAATCATTATCATGAGTATCATGGTTGCCATGGCAACCATCATTTATTATGACAAATATGCTAATTATGATAAAGATCATCATAATGATCATCATGGTTGCCATAGCAACCATCATTTATTATGAATAATATGCTAATTATGGTCAAAATCATCATAATGATCATCATCGTTGCCATGGCAACCAATATTGATTATAAGTAATATGCTAATTATGATTAAGATCATCATAATGATCATCATGGTTGCCATGGTAATTATAATTTATTATGATTAACCTGCTAATTATTGTCAAGATCCTCATAATGATCATCATAGTTGCCATTGCTACCATCATTTATTATGATTAGTATGCTAATTATGGTCAAAATAACCATAATGATCATCATGGTTGCCATGGCAACTATCATTTATTATGATTAATATGCTAATTATGATCAAGATCCTCATAATGATCATCATAGTTGCCATAGCAACCATCATTTATTATGATTAGTATGCTTATTATGGTCAAAATAATCATAATGATCATAATGGTTGCAATAGCAACAATCATTAATTATGATTAACATGCTAATTATTGTCAAGATCATCATAATGATCATCATAGTTGCCATAGCAACCATCATTTATTATGATTAATATGCTAATTATGTTTAAAATCATCATAATGAGCATCATTGTTGCCATAACAAGCATAATTTATTTTGAATAATATGCTAATTATTATCAGATCATCATAATGATCATAGTTTCCAATGGCCATCATTTATTATGATTAATATGCTAATTATGATCAAATCATCATAATGAGCATCATGGTTGCCATGCAACATCATTTATTATAATTATTATGCTAATTATGATCAAGATCATCATAATGATCATCATAGTTGCCATGGCAACCATCATTTATTATGATTAATATGCTAATTATGATCAAGATCATCATAATGATCATAATAGTTGCTATGTCAACCATCATTTATTATGATTAATATGCTATTTATGATCAAAATCATCATAATTAGCATCATGGTTGCCATGAGAACCATCATTTATTATGATTAATATGCTAATTATGATCAAGATCATCATAATGATCATCATGTTTCCCATGGTAACCATCATTTATTATGATTAATATGCTATTTATGATCAAAATCATCATAATGAGCATAATGGTTGCCATGTCAACAATCATTTATTATGATTAATATGCTAATTATAATCAAGATCATCATAATGATCATCATAGTTGCCATGGCAACTATCATTTATTATCATTAATATGCTATTTATGATCAAAACATCATCATGAGCATCATGGTTGCCATATGCAACCATAATTTATTATAATTAAAATGCTAATTATGATCAAAATCATGATAATGATCATCATGGTTGCCATGGCAACCATCATTTATTATGATTAATATGCTAATTATGATCAAGATCATCATAATGATCATCATAGTTGCCAAGCTAACCATCTTTTTTTGTGATTAGTATCCTAATTATGATCAAAATCATCATAATGAGCATCATGGTTGCATGGCAACCATCATTTAATATGATTAATTACTAATTATAGTCAAAATCATCATAATGATCATCATGGTTGCTATGGAAACTATTATTGATTATAAGTAATATGCTAATTATGATTAATATCATCATAATGATCATCATAGTTTAAATGGTAACCATCATTTATTATGATTAACATGCTAATTATTGTCAAGCTCATCAAAATGATCATCATAATGCCATGGCAACCATCATTTATTATGATTAATATGCTAATTATGATTAAAAACATCATAATGGGCATTATGGATGCTATGGCAACCATAATTTATCTTGAATAATATGCTAATTATGATCAAGATCATCATAATGATCATGATAGTTGCCATGGCAACCATCATTTATTATGATTAATATGCTCTTTATGTCAAAATCATCATAATGATCATCATGGTTGCCATGGCAACCAATATTGATCATAAGTAATATGCTAATTATGATTAAGATCATCATAATGATCATCATGGTTACCATGGTAACCATCATTTATTATGATTAAAATGCTAATTATTGTCAAGATGCTCATAATGATCATCATAGTTGCCATAGCAACCATCATTTATTATGATTAATATGCTAATTATGGTCAAAATCATCATAATGATCATCATGGTTGCCATGGCAACCAATATTGATTATAAGTAATATGCTAATTATGATTAAGTTCATCATAATGATCATCATGGTTATCATGGTAACCATCATTTATTATGATTAACATGCTAATTATTGTCAAGATCCTCATAATGATCATCATAGTTGCCATGGCAACCATAATTTATTATGATTAGTATGCTAATTATGGTCAAAATAATCATAATGATCATCATGGTTTCCATAGCAACCATCATTTATTATTATTAATATGCTAATTATGCAAGATCATCATAATGATTCTCATAGTTGCCATGACAACCATCATTTATTATGATTAATATGCTAATTTTGATCCAAATCATCATAATAAGCATCATGGTTGCTATACCAACCATCATTTATTATGATTAATATGCTAATTATGTTAAAGATCATCATAATGATCATCATAGCTGCCATGGCAACCATCATTTATTATGATTAATATGCTAATTATGATCAAAATCATCATAATGAGCATCATAGTTGCAATGTCAACCATAATTTATTATGATTAATATGCTAATTATGATCAAGATAATCATAATGATCATAATAGTTGCCATGTCAACCATCATTTATTATGATTAATATGATAATTATGATCAAATTCATCATAATGAGCATCGTGGTTGCCATGGCAACCATCATTTATTATGATTAATGTGCTAATTATGATAAAGATCATCATAATGATCATCATGGTTGCCACCGCAACCATCATTTTTTATGATTAATATGCTAATTATGGTCAAAATCATCATAATTATCATCATGGTTGCCATGGGAACCAATATTGATTATAAGTAATATGCTAATTATGATTAAGATCATCATAATGACCATCATAGTTGCCATGGTAACCATCATTTATTATGATTAATATGCTAATTATGATCAAAATCATCATAATGAGCATCATGGTTGCCATAGCAACCATCATTTGTTCGGATTAATATGCAAATTATGATCAAGATCATCATAATGATCATCATTGTTTCCATTGAACAATTATTTATTATGATTAATATGCTAATTATGATGAAAATCATCATAATCAGGATCATGGTTGCCATAGCAACCATCATTTATTATGATTAATATGCTAATTATCATCAAGATCATCATAATGATCATCATAGTTGCCATGGCAACCATAATTTATTATGATTGATATGCTAATTATGATCAAAATCATCATCATGAGCATCCTGGTTGCCATGGCAACTATCTTTTATTATGGTTAATATGCTAATTATGATAAAGATCATCATAATGATCATCATGGTTGCTATGGCAACCATCATTTATTATGATTAATATGCTAATTATGGTCAAAATCATGATGATGATTATCATGGTTGCCATAGCAACCAATATTTATTATTAGTAATATGCTAATTATGATTAAGATCATCATAATGATCATCATGGTTGCCATGGTAACCATCATTTAATATGATTAACATGCTAATTATTTATCAAGATCCTCATAATGATCATCATATTTGTCATGGCAACCATTATTTTTTTATGATTAGTATGCTAATTATGGTCAAAATAATCATAATGATCATCATGGTTGCCATGGCAACCATCATTTATTATGATTAATATGCTGATTAAGATCAAGATCATCATAATGATTCCCATAGTTGCCATGGCAACCATAATTTATTATGATTATTATGCTCATTATGATCAAATTCATCATAATGAGCATCTTAGTTGTTATGGAAACCATAATTTATTATGATTAATATGCTAATTATGATCAAGATCATCATAATGATCATAATAGTTGCTATGTCAACCATCATTTATTATGATTAATATGCTAATTATGATCAAAATCATCATAATGAGCATCATGGTTGCCATAACAACCATCATTTATTATGATTAATATGCTAATTATGATCAAGATCATCATAATGATCATCATAGTTGCCATGGCAACCATCAATAATTATGATTAATATGCTAATTATGATCAAAGTCATCATAATCAGCATCATGGTTGCGATGGCAACCATCATTTATTATGAATAATATGCTAACTAAGATCAAGATCATCATAATGATCCTCATAATTGCTATAGTAACTATCATTTATTATGATTAATATGCTAATTATGATCAAAATCATCATCATGAGCATCATAGTTGCCATAGCAACTATCATTTATTATGAATAATATGCTAATTATGATAAAGATCATCATAATGATCATCATGGTTGCCATATCAACTATAATTTATTATGATTAATATGCTAATTATGGTCAAAAGCATAATAATGATCATCATCGTTGCCATGGCAACCAATATTGATTATAAGTAATATGCTAATTATGATTAAGATCATCATAATGATTATCATGGTTGCCATGGTAACCATAATTTATTATGATTAACATGCTAATTATTGTCAAGATCCTCATAATGATCATCATAGTTGCCATAGCAACCATCATTTATTATGATTAGTATGCTAATTATGGTCAAAATAATCATAATGATCATCATGGTTGCCATGGCAACCATCATTTATTATGATTAATATGCTAATTATGATCAAGATCCTCATAATGATCATCATAGTTGCCATGACAACCATCATTTATTATGAATAAGATGCTAAATATGATCAAAATCATCATCATGAGCATCATGGTTGCCATGGCAACCATCATTTATTATGATTAATATGCTAATTATGATAAAGATCATCATAATGATCATCATAGTTGCCATGGCAACCATCATTTATTATCATTAATATGCTAATTATGGTCAAAATCATCATAATGATCATCATGGTTGCCATAGCAACCAATATTGATTATAAGTAATATGCTAATTATGATTAACATCATCATAATGATCATCATGGTTGCCATGGTAACCATCATATATTATGATTAACATGCTAATTATTGTCAAGATCCTCATAATGATCATCATAGTTGCCATGGCAACCATCATTTAATATGATTAGTATGCTAATTATTGTCAAAATAATCATAATGATCATCATGGTTGCCATATCAACCATCATTTATTGTGATTAATATGCTAATTATGATCAAAATCATCATAATGATTCTCATAGTTGCCATAGCAACCATAATTTATTATGCTTAATATGCTAATTATGATCATGATCATCATAATGATCATCATAGTTGCCATGGCAACCATCATTTATTATGATTAATATGCTAATTATGATCAAAATCATTATAATGAGCA
>NW_021164308.1:0-7107 GCF_004324835.1 Dendronephthya gigantea | reverse complement strand
CCATAACAACCATCATTTATTATTAATATATGCTAATTATGATCAAAATCATCATCATGATCCTCATAGTTGCCATTGCAACCATCATTTATTATGATTAATATGCTAATTATGATCAAAATCATCATAATGATCATCATAGTTGCCATGGCAACCATCATTTATTATGAATAATATGCTAATTATAATAAAAATCATCATCATGATCATCATAGTTGCCATGGCAACTATCATTTATTATGATTAAAATGCTAATTATGATCAAAATCATCATAATGAGCATCATTGTTGCTATGGCAACCATCATTTATTATGATTAATAGCTAATTATGATCAAGATCATCATAATGATCATCATAGTTGCCATGGCAACCATCATTTATTATGAATAATATGCTAATTATGATAAAAATCATCATAATGATCATCAGTTGCCATAGCAACCGTAATTTATAAGGATAATATGCTATTATGATCAAATCATAATAATGAGAATCATGGTTGTTGTCATCATGCTAATTATGATCAAGATCATCATAATGATTCATCATAGTTGCCATTGCAACCATAATTTATTATGATTAATATGCTAATTAAGATCAAAATCATCATAATGAGCATCAAAGTTGCTATTGCAACCATTTTATTATGATTAATATGCTAATTATGATCAAGGTCATCATAATCATCTCATAGTTGCCATGGCAACCATCATTTATTATGATTAATATGCCAATTATGGTCTAAATCATCATAATGATCATCATCGTTGCGATGGCAATCATCACTTATTATGATTAATATGCTAATTATGATCAAAATCATCATGAGCATCATGGTTGCCATGGCAACTCATTTATTATGATTAATATGCTAATTATGATCAAGATCATCATAATGATCATCATAGTTGCATGGCAAAATATTTATTATGATTAATATGTTAATTATGATCAAAATCATCATGATGAGCATCATGGTTGCCATGGCAACCATGATTTTTATGATTAATATGCTAATTATGATCAAGATCATCATAATGATCATCATGGTTGCCACAGGAACCATAATTTATTATGATTAATATGCTAATTATGATCAAAATCATCATAATGAGCATCATAATTGCCATGGCAACCATAATTTATTATGATTAATAGGCTAATTATGACCAAAATCTTCATAATGAGCATCATGGTTGCCATGGCAAACATAATTTTTATGATTAATATGCTAATTATGATCAAAATCATCATAATGAGCATCATAATTTTCATGGCAACCATAATTTATTATGATTAATATGCTAATTATGATCAAAATCATCATAATGAGCATCATGGTTGCCATGCCAAACATCATTTATTATGATTAATAAGCTAATTATGATCAAGATCATCATAATGATCATCATAGTTGCCATGGCTACCATCATTTATTATGAATAATATGCTAATTATGATCAAGATTATCATAATGAGCATCATGGTTGCTATGGCAACCATCATTTATTATGATTAATATGCTAATTATAATCAAGATCATCATCATGATCATCATAGTTGCCATGGCAACCATCATTTATTATGAATAATGTGCTAATTATGATCAAAATCATCATAATGATCATCATGGTTGCCATGGCAAACATCATTTATTATGATTAATATGCTAATTATGATCAAGATCATCATAATGATCATCATAGTTGCCATAGCAACCATCATTTATTATGATTAATATGCTAATTATGATCAAAATCATCATAATGAGCGTCATGGTTGCCATTGCAAACATCATTTATTATCATTAATATGCTAATTATGATCAAAATCATCATAATGATCATCATGGTTGCCATAACAACCATAATTTATTATGATTAATATGCCAATTATAATAAATATCATCATAATGATCAACATGGTTGTAATGGCAACCATAATTTATTATGATTAATATGCTAAAATAGATCAAAATCATCATAATGATCATCATGGTTGCCATAGCAACCATATTATATGTTTAATATGCTAATTATGGTCAAATCATCATAATGATCATCATAGTTGCCATTGCAACCATTATTTTTTATGATTAATATGCTAATTATAATCAAGCACATCAAAATGATCATCATAGTTGCCATGGAAACCATCATTTATTATGATTAATATGCTAATTATGAACAAAATCATCATAATCAGCATCATGGTTGCCATAAAACCATAATTTATTATGATTAATATGCTAATTATGATCAAGATCATCATAATGATCATCATAGTTGCCATGGCAACCATCATTTATTATGAATAATATGCTAATTATGATCAAAATCATCATAATGAGCATCATGGTTGCCATTGCAAACATCATTTATTATTAATATGCTAATTATGATCAAATCATCATATGATCATCATGGTTGCCATAACAACCATAATTTATTATGATTAATATGCCAATTATAATAAATATCATCATAATGATCAACATGGTTGTAATAACAACCATAATTTATTAGGATTAATATGCTAAAAACGATCAAAATCATCATAATTATCATCATGGTTGCCATAGCAACCATAATTTATTATGTTTAATATGCTAATTATGGTCAAAATCATCATAATGATAATCATGGTTGCCATGGCAACCATCATTTATTATGATTAATATGCTAATCATGGTCAAAATCATCATAATGATCATCATCGTTGCGATGGCAATCATCACTTATTATGATTAATAGGCTAATTATGACCAAAATCATCATAATGAGCATCATGGTTGCCATAGCAAACATAATTTATTATGATTAATATGCTAATTATGATCAAAATCATCATAATGAGCATCATAATTGCCATGGCAACCATCATTTATTATTATTTAATATGCTAATTATGATCAAATCATCATAATGAGCATCATGGTTGCCATGGCAAACATCATTTATTATGATTAATAAGCTAATTATGATCAAGATCATCATAATGATCATCATAGTTGCCATGGCTACCATCATTTATTATGAATAATATGCTAATTATGATCAAGATTATCATAATGAGCATCATGGTTGCTATGGCAACCATCATTTATTATGATTAATATGCTAAATATAATCAAGATCATCATCATGATCATCATAGTTGCCATGGCAACCATCATTTATTATGAATAATGTGCTAATTATGATCAAAATCATCATAATGATCATCATGGTTGCCATAGCAAACATCATTTATTATGATTAATATGCTAATTATGATCAAGATCATCATAATGATCATCATAGTTGCCATGGCAACCATCATTTATTTTATTAATATGCTAATTATGATCAAAATCATCATAATGAGCATCATGGTTCCCATGGCAACCATCATTTATTATGATTAATACGGTAATTATGATCAAAATCATCATAATGATCATCATGGTTTATATAACAACCATCATTTATTATGATTATAATGCCAATTATAATAAATATCATCATAATGATCAACATGGTTGTAATGGCAACCATAATTTATTATGATTAATATGCGAAAAACGATAAATCATCATAATGATCATCATGGTTGCCATAGCAACCATAATTATTATTGTTTAATATGCTAATTATGGTCAAAATCATCATAATGATCATCATAGTTGCCATTGCAACCATCATTTTTTATGATTAATATGCTAATTATAATCAGCACATCAAAATGATCATCATAGTTGCCATGGAACCATCATTTATTATGATTAATATGCCATTTGATCAAAATCATCATAATGAGCATCATGGTTGCCATGGCAACCATAATTTATTATGAATAATATGCTAATTATGATCAAGATCATCATAATGATCATCATAGTTGCCATGGCAACTATCATTTATTATGATTAATATGCTAATTATGATCAAGATCATCATAATGATCATCATAGTTGCTATGGCAACCATAATGCATTAAATTAATATGCTAATTAAGATCAAAATCATCATGATGAGCATCATGGTTGCCATAGAACCATCATTTTAATGATTAATATGGTAAATATGATCACGATCATAATAATGATCATCATAGTTGCCATGGAAACCATCATTTATTATGATTAATATGCTAATTATGATAAAAATCATCATAATGATATCATGGTATCCATAGCAACTAATTTATTATGATTAATATGCTAATTATGATCAAAAATCATAATAATGAGCATCATAGTTGTTGTCATCATGCTAATTATGATCAAGATCATCATAATATGTCATCATAGTTGCCATGGCAACCATAATTTATTATGATTAATATGCTAATTAGGATCAAAATCATCATAATGAGCATCAAAGTTGCCATTGCAAATATAATTTATTATGATTAATATGCTAATTATGATCAAGATCATCATAATGATCATCATAGTTGCCATGGCAACCATTATTATGATTAATATGCCAATTATGATCAAAATCATCATAATGAGCATCATGGTTGCCATAACAACCATAAGTTATTATGAAAATATGCAAATTATGATCAAGATCATCATAATGATCATCATAGTTGCCATGGCAACTATCATTTATTATGATTAATATGCTATGTATGATCAAGATCATCATAATGATGATCATAGTTGCCATGGCAACCATTATTTATTATGATTAATATGCTAATTATGACCAAAATCATCATAATGAGCATCATGATTGCCATGGCAACCATCATTTATTATGATTAATATGCCAATTATTATCAAGATCATCATTATGATCATCATAGTTGCCATGGCAAACCATCATTTAGTATGATTAATTTCTAATTATGATCAAAATCATCATTATGATCATCATAGTTGCTATGGCAACCATCATTTATTATGATTAATATGCTAATTAAGATCAAAATCATCATAATGATCATCATAGTTGCCATTGCAACCATAATTTATTATGATTAATATGCTAATTATGATCAAGATCATCATAATGATCATCATAGTTGCCATTGCAAACGATCATTTATTATGATTAATATGCCAATTATGATCAAAATCGTCATAATGAGCTCATGGTTGCCATAACAACCATAATTTATTATGAATAATATGCTAATTATGATCAAAATCATCATAATGAGCATCATGGTTGCCATAGCAACCATCATTTATTATGATTAATATGCTAATTATGATCAAGATCATCATCATGATCCTCATAGTTGCCATGGCAACCATCATTTATTATGATTAATATGCTAATTATGATCAAATCATCATAATGATCATCATAGTTGCCATAACAACCATCATTTATTATTTAATAATATGCTAATTATGATCAAAATCATCATCATGATCCTCATAGTTGCCATTGCAACCATCATTTATTATGATTAATATGCTAATTATGATCAAAATCATCATAATGATCATCATAGTTGCCATGGCAACCATCATTTATTATGAATAATATGCTAATTATAATAAAAATCATCATCATGATCATCATAGTTGCCATGGCAACTATTATTTATTATGATTAATATGCTAATTATGATCAAAATCATCATAATGAGCATCATGGTTGCCATGGCAACCATCATTTATTATGATTAATAAGCTAATTATGATCAAGATCATCATAATGATCATCATAGTTGCCATGGCAACTATCATTTATTATGATTAATATGCTAATTATGATCAAGATCATCATAATGATGATCATAGTTGCCATGGCAACCATAATGCATTATAATTAATATGCTAATTAAGATCAAAATCATCATAATGAGCATCATGGTTGCCATAGAAACCATCATTTATTATGATTAATATGGTAAATATGATCACGATCATAATAATGATCATCATAGTTGCCATGGAAACCATCATTTATTATGATTAATATGCTAATTATGATAAAAATCATCATAATGATCATCATGGTATCCATAGCAACTGTAATTTATTATGATTAATATGCTAATTATGATCAAAATCATAATAATGAGCATCATAGTTGTTGTCATCATGCTAATTATGATCAAGATCATCATAATGATCATCATAGTTGCCATTGCAACCATAATTTATTATGATTAATATGCTAATTAGGATCAAAATCATCATAATGAGCATCAAAGTTGCATTGCAACCATAATTTATTATGATTAATATGCTAATTATGATCAAGATCATCATAATGATCATCATAGTTGCCATGGCAACCATCATTTATTATGATTAATATGCCAATTATGATCAAAATCATCATAATGAGCATCATGGTTGCCAACAACCATAAGTTATTATGAATAATATGCTAATTATGATCAAGATCATCATAATGATCATCATAGTTGCCATGGCAACTATCATTTATTATGATAATATGCTACGTATGATCAAGATCATCATATGATCATCATAGTGTTATGGCAACCATAATTTATTATGATTAATATGCTAATTATGACCAAATCATCATAATGAGCATCATGATTGCCATGGCAACCATCATTTATTATGATTAATATGCTAATTATGATCAAGATCATCATAATGATCCTCATAGTTGCCATGGCAACCATCATTTAGTATGATTAATATTCTAATTATGATCAAAATCATCATTATGATCATCATAGTTGTTATGGCAACCATCATTTATTATGATTAATATGCTAATTAAGATCAAATCATCATAATGAGCATCAAAGTTGCCATTGCAACCATAATTTATTATGATTAATATGCTAATTATGATCAAGATCATCATAATGATCATCATAGTTGCCATTGCAACGATCATTTATTATGATTAATATGCCAATTATGATCAAAATCATCATAATGAGCATCATGGTTGCCATAACAACCATAAGTTATTATGAATAATATGCTAATTATGATCAAAATCATCAAATGAGCATCATGGTTGCCATTGCAACCATCATTTATTATGATTAATATGCTAATTATGATCAAGATCATCATCATGATCCTCATAGTTGCCATGGCAACCATCATTTATTATGATTAATATGCTAATTATGATCAAAATCATCATAATGATCATCATAGTTG
>NW_021164307.1:0-406 GCF_004324835.1 Dendronephthya gigantea | reverse complement strand
GAAGTGATGGGTATGCAAATCAATGTGTCATCTCAAATTCTAAAATAATCGTATATATCGACCTCCATGTAGACGATAAGTCGGAATTAACAACAAAAAAAATTCTCAATCTTGTTGATTCTTTTAATCTGGAACAACGTGTACAAACAACCAACACACTTTGCTGGTCACACGTTAGACCTTATCTTGTCTCGCCATGAGGAAAATATTGTTCAATCTATTGACGTTCATGATCCATCTATATCTGACCATTACACGGTTACATATGAACTCAATTTTAAAAAACCATTGTTTCAGAGAAGGGTCGTGGAGTCACGTAAAATTAAAGCAATCAATATGGACTCGTTCCTTAATGAAATTAGGCTATCTCCGATTAACACTGGGAACACGGCTGATATAAGTGCGA
>NW_021164306.1:0-632 GCF_004324835.1 Dendronephthya gigantea | reverse complement strand
GTTAGGGTTAGGGTTAGGGTTAGGGTTAGGTTAGGGTTAGGGTTAGGGTTAGGGTTAGGGTTAGGGTTAGGGTTAGGGTTAGGGTTAGGGTTAGGGTTAGGGTTAGGGTTAGGGTTAGGGTTAGGGTTAGGGTTAGGGTTAGGGTTAGGGTTAGGGTTAGGGTTAGGGTTAGGGTTAGGGTTAGGGTTAGGGTTAGGGTTAGGGTTAGGGTTAGGGTTAGGGTTAGGGTTAGGGTTAGGGTTAGGGTTAGGGTTAGGGTTAGGGTTAGGGTTAGGGTTAGGGTTAGGGTTAGGGTTAGGGTTAGGGTTAGGGTTAGGGTTAGGGTTAGGGTTAGGGTTAGGGTTAGGGTTAGTAGGGTTAGGGTTAGGGTTAGGGTTAGGGTTAGGGTTAGGGTTAGGGTTAGGGTTAGGGTTAGGGTTAGGGTAGGGTTAGGGTTAGGGTTAGGGTTAGGGTTAGGGTTAGGGTTAGGGTTAGGGTTAGGGTTAGGGTTAGGGTTAGGGTTAGGGTTAGGGTTAGGGTTAGGGTTAGGGTTAGGGTTAGGGTTAGGGTTAGGGTTAGGGTTAGGGTTAGGGTTAGGGTTAGGGTTAGGGTTAGGGTTAGGGTTAGGGTTAGGGTTAGGGTTAGGGTTAGGG
>NW_021164305.1:0-763 GCF_004324835.1 Dendronephthya gigantea | reverse complement strand
TTGACGTCATAATTAGATTAAGGGGGCGTGTCTGACTACGATAACAAAAAATCGGAAGTTGAAAGTCAAACTGTAAGGAAGTAGCGAAATAAGCCCTGCTTACAGGAAGTGACGTCATAATTAGATTAAGTGGGCGTGTCTGATCACGCCCTCAAAAAATTTGAAGATGAAAGTTAAAGCGTAAGAAAGTAGCGAAATAAGCCCCGCCCACTAAATGACGTCATAATTAGATTAGGTAGGTGTGTCTGATTACGCCCACAAAAAATCGGAAGTTGAAAGTCAAGGCGTAAAGAAGTAGCGAAATAAGCCCCGCCCACCAAAAGTGACATCATAATTAGTATAAGTGGGCGTGTCTGACTACGCCAAAAAAATCGGAAGTTGAAAGTCAAAGCATAAGGAAGTAGCGAAATAAGCCCTGTCCACTGCAAGTGAGTCATAATTAGATTAAATGGGCGTGTCTGACCACGCTCATTGAAAACCGGAAGTGAAAAGTCAAAGCATAAGGAAGTAGCGAAATAAGCCCCGCGGACCGGAAGTGACGTCATAATTAGATTCAGTGGGCGTGTCGGTGATTCATAGCTTTAGGTTAAAGAAATTGTATATTACATACCAAACCCACAATATAAGGACTGCCAATGCTTTGCCTCTATCTGTATCTACAAAGAAACAAGACAATTGCTAACACTTATATGATAGAAATGTCTTTACGGAAATAATAAATATATGTTTTATTTCAGATATACATGTTTAACTTACATAAGAA
>NW_021164304.1:0-775 GCF_004324835.1 Dendronephthya gigantea | reverse complement strand
TCCGGTTTCGTCAAAAGGCAATAACTCATAAACTATAAGTCCTATGGAGCTGGGACAAAGCTAATTTTTTTCAGCGCGCGATTTTACGTCGTTTGAAATCAACTTCCGGTTTGATGACGTCACTTTCGGTTTGATGACGTCATTTTCTGTTTTTAAGACGTCATTTCCGGTTTTCTAAAAGGCCATATCTCGTAAACTATAGGTCCTATGGAGCTAGGGGACAAAGCTAGTTTTGTTCAGCGCGCGATTTTACGTCGTTTGAGATCAACTTCCGGTTTGATGACGTCACTTACGGTTTGATGACGTCATTTTCTGTTTTTATGACGTCATTTCCGGTTTTCTAAAAGGCAATAACTCGTAAACTATAGGTCCTATGGAGCTGGGACAAGCTAATTTTTTCAGCGCGTGATTTTACGTCGTTTGAGATCAACTTCCGGTTTGATGACGTCACTTCGGTTTGATGACGTCATTTTCTGTTTTATGACGTCATTTCCGGTTTTCTAAAAGGCCATATCTCGTAAACTATAGGTCCTATGGAGCTGGGACCAAGCTAGTTTTGTTCAGCGCACGATTTTACGTCGTTTGAGATCAACTTCCGGTTTGATGACGTCACTTTCGGTTTGATGACGTCATTTTCTGTTTTTATGACGTCATTTCTGGTTTTCTAAAAGGCCATATCTCGTAAACTATAGGTCCTAAGGAGCTGAGACCAAGCTAGTTTTGTTCAGCGCGCGATTTTACGTCGTTTGAGATCAACTTCTGGTGTGATGACGTC
>NW_021164303.1:0-809 GCF_004324835.1 Dendronephthya gigantea | reverse complement strand
GTAGGGTTTGTATGTTCCGTTAGCCAAGTCAAGTGTGACGTCAAGAAAATTTACCCGCTTCAAGTTGGCCGTGGCGGTGATTTTCAGCCCGAAATTCGAGAAAGTTTTAGTCAACTGTTTTCTGGCTTTGTCACATAATCTGCCTGATGTAGTGCGTATAACGGCGAGGCCGTCATCGCGGTACAGTCCGACGTTCTCCAGTTGCCCTTCAAGTTTATTCAAGATGAATAGACCGACGAGTTCGCAGATTTCGGCCCCATCAAAACTTCCCATCGTGACATCAAAAGCGTTTGCGGCATTCGACTTTGTCCACGTTTGGTTGTTGTTGAATAATAGTGATTGTCTAGCGTGCTTGATTATTTTGATGTCCTGATCACTAATTTTGGAAAACTGTTTAGCCCATTCAATTGCTTTGTCGAGTAGTTGCTCAGTAATTGATGGGTAGAATTCACATATGTCAAAGTTCAGGAAAGTGTGTTTGTCCTTGTTTTTGATATCCTTGAACCACGCGATCGTGTCATCGGTGTTGCGCCATTGGTTGCTGTTTGTCTGCTTGCGGATGTTGTTGTTAATACTGTCGAGGATTGTCTTACTAACCTTTCCGAGGTTGCTCTTGGCAGGATTAATAAGACGGCATTGCGGGTTATTTTCGAAGTTTTCTTTGTGGTCCTTAAGTGAGATAAACGCTGGTGTTTGGGCCATAGGTTCGATGCGATTATCGATTTCGAGTTTGGAGGCAATGGTTTTCAGTTCGTTATTGATGTCCTTCGCGGTGTTGACGTTGGCTATCTTGTATGCCTTGGTCAAAT
>NW_021164302.1:0-849 GCF_004324835.1 Dendronephthya gigantea | reverse complement strand
GCCTATATCCATCACAAACATGTCGCAAATATAAAAAAATTGTTCGCTTGCTCGATTCATGCGATAAGCGCGTGTGGGCTTCGTCTCTCGTTCGATTCATTGCATTTGCTTCAACAAAATGATTTGGCATTTGTCCTGAAGCGAGCAAACATCCCGATTCAGGAATTTTGAGCGATCTCGTTCGATATATTGAAAACGCCTCCGATTGTGACGTGGCTAATTTGCGATTAGTGTTCGATTGGTGTTACTTGCAAATCACCATGTTCGATTTAAGCAATTATCACTGAAGTTCTCGACACGAGAAATTTAAACAATTCACGTTCGCGTCCCGATATTTGCACCACAGAATATTTATGCAATAAACCATCCATTTCATTAATCAATACTGATATTGACAGACAAAAACAATCTCGAATAACAAAAACCAAGGTACCAACCTCCTATTTCGATGTTGAATTCTGATATCTCTCCCGAAATTAGAGGACAAAGACGGCGAATTAGTCATTGGTAGCAGGGAAGAAAACACTGAATCGTTTATGTAAACCAACTAACGGTCCTAATGGGAATGGAAAATTACAGAATGTTGTCCCCCCCAAACAAACGCCATCGAAGAGGATCACTCCAATTGTTTAAGCCCGAGCTAGATCAGACTGGTATACAATTAGATTCAACATTAAGTTTTGAGGAACATATATTAAACACTGTTTCAACTTGTATTGTAAGCCTATGTCAGATAAATAGACTTTGGAAAGTATCATTTCATTTCCTTAGTATTTTCAAATTGTTATTCAGAAGCTACAAATTTTGTGGCGAGAATAATGACACCTGGGAAGTCTCACCATGGTATTG
>NW_021164301.1:0-969 GCF_004324835.1 Dendronephthya gigantea | reverse complement strand
GAGGAATAAGGGGGGACGCTTTATGAAGAACTGTTAAAAAGCTAGAGCAGTTAGGCTTATCACTAACCTATTTCAGTTCATCAGCTAAACATTCATACAGGACTTCAAACTAAAGGTGATTCCAAAAGACAACGTAGTTTCCACTCAGATCTTTTTCCATTGCAAATGCGTGCAAATCAGATTCGAGTGCCCCAGAAGTTCCTCTCGCGTCTGTCACATTGAAAACATAGAAATTGTTTCATACTCTTTTACGAGAACAGTTTAGAGAAAGAGGTCAGGACTATTGAATTTGTCTTGTTATACTCATAGCGACAAGAAATCCTCCATTACATTTCCATTTCCTATATTTTCAACGGAAACTAACCTTAACTTCGAGACTCACCTTGTAATTCCAAATCAGGTTGTACGCTGTCAGATCTTGACTGAATCTGTAAAAAAGATCCGCTTAAATATCATTGCTTTTTCATCTTTCAAACGACTAGAACATTTTCCCATTTTCTTAATATGAACACTTACTTTTAATAAAAAAACTGGATTTAAATTCTCACATTTTTCCTGGATTTGAATCCTATTTTTGTCCTCCAATGCGAGAGATATCCTTCAAGTTGATTCCTCAACGTTCCCCTCGTTTTTCCAGGCTCTAAGACACAAGTATAGCACGTGAAATAACAGGCTTATACGTACATGCAAGCATGCATTATGAAATTTTGGAACACGATTGTTGATTTAAAACGTACTTCTGCAAGCTTTACATTGTCACGAATTGATAAACGATCTTCTTCAGTCTCTGGTGGCTGAAGGAAAGATAAAAACTTTCCAACAAAATTGTTTCTTTACAAAAAGGTTTTACACTTCTGAATGAATTACCATTTAATTATTTCCTCAGTGGGGCAGTTGGCACAGTTTAAGGATGAATGATGGAGTTTAGTTACCAAAGCAGTTGATACCACTTAGTCATGAATACGATTG
>NW_021164300.1:0-995 GCF_004324835.1 Dendronephthya gigantea | reverse complement strand
AAATCGATGGTTCGAACCCTACCTTAACCTTTTCTCATTATGAACTTCGTGAAAACGATAAAGTAGATCAAATAAACATAGCCGTTCCCCGAAGAACTTGTGGTCTAGTGGCTAAGAAAATTTTCCCCAAGTGTTAAATCGATGTTTCCCAAGTGCGATGGTCTCCCAAGTGGTAAATCGTTGGGTCTAATCCTACCATAACCGTTTTTCATTATGAACTTCGTGGAAAGGGTAAAGTAAACTAAATAACCATGGTCATCCAGCACAAGACCTTGCGGTCTAGAGGCGAAGACGATGGTGTCCCAAGTGTTAAATCGATGGTTCGAATCGTTTTCATTATGAACTTCGTAAAAGGATAAAGTAAACTAAATAATCATGGCCATCCAGCAAAAGATCTTGCAGTCTAGTGGCGAGGACAATGGTCTCAGAAGTGGTAAATCGATGGTTCGAATCCTACCATAACCATTTTTTATTATGAGCTTCGTGAAAGGATAAAGTAAACTAAATAACCATGGTCATCCAGCACAAGACCTTGCGGTCTAGAGGCGAAGACGATGGTCTCCCAAGTGTTAAATCGATGGTTCGAATCCTACCTTAACCGTTTTCATTATGAACTTCGTTAAAAGGATAAAATAAATTAAATGACCATTACCGTTCAGCACAAGATCTTGCTGTCTAGTGGCGAGGGAGATGGTCTCCCAAGTGGTAAATCGATTGTTCGAATCCTACCATAACCCTTTTCATTATGAACTTCGTTAAAACAGTAAAGTAGATCAATAAACATAGCCGTTCACCCAAAGAACTTGTGGTCAAGTGGCTAAGACAATTTTCTCCCAAGTGTTAAATCGATGTTTCGAATCCTGCCAAAACTATTTTTTATTATGAACTTCGTGAAAGGATAAGGTAGACTAATTAACCAGGGTCATTCAGCACAAGACCTTGCGGTCTAGTGGCGAAGACGATGGTCTCCAAAGTGTTAAATTGATGGGTCGAAT
>NW_021164298.1:0-1014 GCF_004324835.1 Dendronephthya gigantea | reverse complement strand
GTAGGTTCGATTCCTGCCGGAGGATCTATAGTTCACTCATTTTTCCGTCATCTGTTCCTGGCTTGATTTGAAGTGTGTATAATACCTCTCAAAATTAAGACCCTTTAAAACCTCTTAAATATCAACTGAACTAATATGTACATTCATCACGGCTAAAAAAATGCAGAGCGTTATAAATGACGTTCGTCAAAGGCAGAAAATTCTCAATGGATGAATGAATGAATAAAACGTACCTCGATTATCGCCTTCAGAACCATGCCAGCACCTTTCACAATTGTTGTCGACGGATGCTGAAATTGTTGAGGAACGAATTCAAAACCACGATTGGTAAGAACGCGGGGCAATAGTAAGACATACATAAGCGAAGAAATGGTAAAATTGGTACTATTATTTAGTTTTGTCGTAAACCTACCTGGAACAATCGATAAATGCAATGACCCATTTCTAGACAAACAAGACTTCATGAGTTGCTCCTATGCATGGGTCAAGCTAGTGGACGTGGTAAACTTCACCAAAAAGGTAAAGAGAGAAAGGCTATTTAATCAACTCTCAACCTCAGTCAAAGAGCCATAAACTACCAAGAAGACAAGTTGAATGAAAAAAATTTCTTTGTAGCATACCTGCAACTTTCTCCAGTAATTTCCCAAACTGTTCATCATCTGTTGTCTCACTAAGAGGAATATGCAATAGTCGATTTATTGTAACAGACTACATGAGTTGATTCAAAATATTGGAAGCAATCACACCTTACTATTAGTTTAACATGAATGTCCAACTTCACCCCCGTATTATTTTAATATATTGCAAAGCAACTAGAACAAACCTGTAAGGAGGACACAGAGCAAACGTCAGAAAATCAAGCAATCCACTTATAACTAAAACCCCAGTAGAACGAATATAGAAGAAAAGTTTTCATGGTTAATCTATTTCTTGTGTTTAGTTAGAAAGGTAGTTCAAATTAGAAAGGCAGTTGCTACGAATCACTTGCTGGGTTTTGCAAGGGAATTTCTCTTC
>NW_021164297.1:0-1137 GCF_004324835.1 Dendronephthya gigantea | reverse complement strand
TGGCGACCCGACCGATCGGTCCGGCATGTCGACCGTGCGGACGGCACGCCTGTGCGCTCGAACCGCTGCCTGTCGATCGTGACGGTGTTCGCACACTACGCCCTAGGATGCTGACGACCACGGCTCCATCCGACCCGTCTTGAAACACGGACCAAGGAGTCTAACATGTGCGCGAGTCTCCGGGTGATCGAAACCCGTGGCGCAATGAAAGTAAAGGCCGTCCTCGGACGTTGAGGTGAGAAGCGGCGTTCACATTCGTCGCCCGCATCCGACCGACCTTGTCTGCTCTCAAGAGGTTTGAGTAAGAGCGTATCTGTTGGGACCCGAAAGATGGTGAACTATGCCTGAATAGGGTGAAGCCAGCGGAAACACTGGTGAAGCTCGTAGCGATTCTGACGTGCAAATCGATCGTCGAAATAGCGGCGAAAGACTAATCGAACCATCTAGTAGCTGGTTCCCTCCGAAGTTCCCTCAGGATAGCTGGATTCATAACATGCAGTTTATCAGTAAAGCGAATGATTAGAGGTCTTAGGTCGAAATGACCTTAACCTATTCTCAAACTTTAAATGGTAAGAAGTCCGACGTGCTCGATTGAAGCCGGACACTCGAATGCGAGCTCTTAGGGCCATTTTTGTAAGCAGAACTGGCGATGCGGGATGAACCGAACGCCGAGTTAAGGTGCCGAAGTCGACGCCATCAGATCCCACGAAAGGTGTTAGTTGATATTGACAGCAGACGGTGGCCATGGAGTCGGAATCCGCTAAGGATGTGTAACAACTCACCTGCCGAACAACTAGCCCTGAAAAAGGATGGCGCTCAAGCGTCGCACCTATACTCGGCCGTCGGAGCAAGCGCGACGTTCCGACGAGTAGGAGGGCGCGGCGGTCGTGACGCAGCAGCCTTTGGCGCGAGCCAGGGGAAACGGCCGCCGGTCAGATCTTGTGGTAGTAGCAAAATTCAAATGAGAACTTTGAAGACTGAAGTGAGAAAGGTTCCATGTGAACAGCAGTTGACATGGGTTAGTCGATCCTAAGAGATAGGGAAATTCCGTTACAAAGCGTCCCATTCGCGACCGCCTATCGAAAGGGAATCGGGTTAATATTCCCGAACCAGAACAGGGATACTGCCCACCTAGTG
>NW_021164296.1:0-1336 GCF_004324835.1 Dendronephthya gigantea | reverse complement strand
AGATTTTTCGTTCCTTCCAAGGTAAAATAAGCTATTTGAAGCAATTATTTTCCGAGAAAAGATTCAGTATATTTACTATAAACTTTATACAACAAAGATTAGCGATAGACAATGCAAATCGTACAAATGGTTCTTTCATTTAGAGATGAAATATTTGTCCCCAGTGGGAGAAATCAAGCCATAGAAAGACAAGTTTTGAAACACAATTGTCTCGTACTATATACAATTGCAGCGAGTTCTCCAACAAAAAAAGTTTTTCAAAATTTATTTATGCTTTCACTGAATAAAATGTTACGTGATTATGACAATCGAGAAACCCCCGTTCCAATATATTGCCTGATGACATACCTACGGCGTTAATTTTACAATTAACAAAATGTTCTGTTACTTCATTCCATTCCGTTGGAATTGCAGAATATATACCGCATAATTGAGACATTTTATAACCTTTTTAGATTTCACGACAAAATGCTGCAAATATAGAAGATTTTTCGCCCCTTCCAAGGTAAAATAAGCTATTTGAAGCAATTATTTTCCGAGAAAAGATTCAGTACATTTACTATAAACTTTATACAACGAAGATTACCGATAGACCATGCAAAACGTACGAATGGTTCTTTCATTTAGAGATGAAATATTTGGCCCCAGTGGGAGAAATCCAGCCATATAGGAAGACAAATTTTGAAACACAATTGTCTCGTACTATATACAATTGCAGCGAGTTCTCCAACAAAAAAAGTTTTTCAAAATTTATTTATGCTTTCACTGAATAAAATGTTACGTGATTATAACAATCGAGAAACCCCCGTTCCAATATATTGCCTGATGACATAGCTACGGCGTTAATTTGACAATTAACAAATTCTTCTGTTACTTCATTCGATCGCGTTTGAATTGCAGAATATATAGCGCATAATTGAGACATTTTATAACCTTTTTAGATTTCACGACGAAATGCTGCAAATATAGAAGATTTTTTGTTCCTTCCAAGGTAAAAAAGTATTTGAAGCTATTATTTTCCGAGAAAAGATTCAGTATATTTACTATAAACTTTATACAACGAAGATTAGCGATAGACCATGCAAAACGTACGAATGGTTCTTTGATTTAGAGATGAAATATTTGGCCCTAGTGGGAGAAATCCAGCCATATAGGAAGACAAATTTTGAAACAGAATTGTCTCGTACTATATACAATTCCATGCAGCGAGTTCTCCAATAAAAAAAGTTTTTCAAAATTTATTTATGCTTTCACTGAATAAGACGTTACGTGATTATGACAATCGAGAAACCCGCGTTCCAATGTTTCGCCTGATGACATAGCTACGGCGTTAATT
>NW_021164295.1:0-1538 GCF_004324835.1 Dendronephthya gigantea | reverse complement strand
ACGTAAATTGGTATGCGCATGCATGATTTCCCCGCGAAAGAACAACCCTCTTTTTGAAAAGCAGCGTTTAATGCTGAACAATTATCTACAGGTAGTTTTAGAGAAGGTCCCGAGAGTGTTTTTATGGACACACCATGGCTTTATACGACCTTCCGTGACGCCATTTCTACCTGACGGGGTCCATTTTAATCGAATCGGGCAATATAAATTATACCGAAGTTATCGGGGGGCCATTCTTCAAGAAATTAAAATGTTATAAAATTCTCTATCTATATATATAATATATATATATATAATATATATATATATATAATATATATAATATATATATATATATAATATATATATATAACAAGCTGTCGTACATTACATTTACTTTTATAATATAACCTTGACATTTGACAAACTTTACTCGTGATTACTTCTTAAATACCGCTTTAGCGCCTTTATCTATTATATCTTTATCTTTTATCTATATGAGAGTTCTCACACTGTTTGTGAGTTTTGTTGGCCATATGATGAACGGTGCGGCGATCTTCTGATCTGCCATGTTCATCCTGCTGACGTTTGATTTTGTCTTTATCTCTCATCTATATGAGAGGTCTCACACTTTTTGTGAGTTTTTTGTTGGCCATAGGGTGAATGGTGCGGCGATCTTCGGATCTGCCATGTTCATCCTGCTGACGTTTGATTTTGTCTTTATCTCTCATCTGTATGAGAGTTCTCACACTTTTTGTGAGTTTTGTTGGCCACAGGGTGAACGGTGCGGCGATCTTCGGATCTGCCATGTTCATCCTGCTGACGTTTGATTTTCTAATCATTCTTTCACAAGTTCCAATTTTCAATTACGACAAAAAACGGACGAATCCTCACTATTGAATGTTCGCCATTACGGGGGATAGTTTTATTTCTCGCACAACGACAAAATTTGGGTGCGGTTGCTTTACTATCTAAAAACTCATTACGCCATAAGTATCTATTTCTGCTTTTAAAGTTTTATTTCTTAGAATGCCACCCGTACGTCGTTCTAAGCGTGTCGCCGCTCCATCAGCCGTTTTTGCGAGAGTCTGTTCAGAACCAACTAACAACATCTCGTCGAACTCGAAGTTCGTCCAATGCTGTATCTGTTGGTGCCGCCCCGTCAACGTCAACTGTGCCCGTGAGTCAAGTGACTTTGCCCTCTCTTTCGAGTGAGCTTATCTCAACGCTGGTGTCTTCGGTTACCGAGGCAGTCACGCAAAAGCTAGCTGTTTTTTTACCAACCTTTGCGTCTTCCACATCCACAATGGCGTCTGCCCCAACGGATTCTACCTCCGGAATCGAAATCTCAAACCAGGGTCCCAATGCAGATTCTCTGGTCAACGACGCGCTCACGTCCATACAAGAAAACCTTACAGGTCAGACCACTCCTTTTTCTCTTCAATGTTCAAGTGCCCCGGGTCCACGGGAATCGTTCCACTCTGCCGCTTTGCCTCTTGATTCGCGGATTCCGGATAAAATAAAGCTTAAAATATGGAATGAGGAGTTTGTCGATATAA
>NW_021164294.1:0-1600 GCF_004324835.1 Dendronephthya gigantea | reverse complement strand
ATTTGAACGCGCGTGTGGGTATAACGGCATTGCAATCAGTTTTCTTTTGTTTAAGTTGTACGAAATTTCCGATTTGACGTCACGTGCGGTAACTTTAAAGGCTAATAGACCATTGCAGCAACAAAATATTTTGCGTATTTTTTTTAAAAATACCTTTTGATGTATTCAAAATGCGCAACCGTGTGATATTAACATGCACTTTAAAAATTTTACAAATGCGTGAATGAAAAATGATTTTATTTACTTATGTAGTTTTTGATTTTAAAAGAAATAATAAAATTGTTTAAAATTTTCTGTACGCATAAAAGAGAACTGTAGAACAGTTTTTAGATCCCCCCAAAAATGGAGAAACAATTGCAACCTGCAGTTTTATTGTCTTCCTGATGAGAGATCAAAATAACCAGCATATTTAGTACAAACTATGTCTTTAATGCTTTCTTGACTTTATATTGTGTAAGGTTGAGAAGCTTTCATTTGTCCCGGCTATGACGGAGAATGAATTGCACAAAACTGCAAAATTACGGGCTGTTTACATTCGACGAAGCGTGAGATGAATTTAAGGTATTGAAATGAGCAGATAACATGATCCTGGCAGTCGTATAATCACCACAACAATAGCATGTGCTTGTTTGGTGTCATAAACACTTATTTCAATACCTCAAAGTCCTCTCACGCTTCGTTGAATTTCGGGTAACCGGGCTCATGTAAACAGCCCCTTAGTTCATTGGTGCCTGTATAAAAAATCTTTCTGCATATGGTTTTAAAAAGTCGTGCAGGGGTTGGTTGTTCAAAAGGCGTTGAGTTAAAACGGTGGATAAGTCTAAAATAGAAAACAAAATGATCTATTTATTGAACAACTGAGCTGTAATATTTCGATGCAAATATAGTTTAATTGTCATTGGAAGTACACATTGAATGCATAAGATGCAGGTTCAGTCATTCACGAGATGTATGAGAGTATTTTTAAACTTTGGCTTATCCACCGTTTAAGCTAAACGCCTTTCGAGCAACTGGCCCCAGGTGTTCTTTACCAAAGAGCTACTTTCCAATTGGGAAATACTTTTGAAAAAATCACTATAAAATTTATAATTTATTCAGACAGTGGACATTTCGTGTTTTTAATAACGAACGAGAAAATCTGGAGTTCTTATAATCTAAATTGGGAAAAGGAGGGAATGTTTCATCAAAACCGAGGTTATTTGTGAAACAATTTTGGCCTGTTTGTCTATATAAGATAAGGCTTACCGTTTTAATAAAGTAAAGATTAAGTACATGTGTAACGGGAGCAAAACAAACTTTCTTGTTTCCTTTAAAAATTTGAAAATACGCAATTTCTTTCCGAAGAAAATCTGCATGATTAGCCGCGTTTGACTACTTACTCGCAACAAGCCACTTGCTTTTTTTTCGGAAGGGTTTTATTTTCTCACGAAATTTTCTAATCCACTAGGCAACAATTGGAGAAGCAATGCCAGTTGGTTTTCAGTGAAAATGAAGTCTTAATGAAACGTCAGGAGTTGCAAAATCAAAAGTTAGAAGAGCTCACAGCATTCTACTGTCAATGATAGCCGAAGTTGTGGAAATATTTTGTCGTTTTTTTTCT
>NW_021164293.1:0-1618 GCF_004324835.1 Dendronephthya gigantea | reverse complement strand
CAAATTAAAGTAATGGTTCAAGTGACCATTTATGTCATATGAATTATAATACAATGGTTGGTTTGAAGGAGAGTGTGGAAAAATTATTTATGATGCAATCTCTTTTCAGGCTATTTTTAGCTCGTTTGGTTGGGTCAGGGAAAAAGCAAGGTTAGCTATAGAGATTTGTTAAATATAGGTTAATAATTTAGGTTAGTTGTATATAACATAATTTAATTGTAAATTTGTTTGTGTGAAAGTCACCCATTTTTTCTCCACTCGTGTGCGTGTCATCGTGGACATCGTTACCTTGAGAACCCTCTCTTCCTCTAGTGATCTTCATATGAAATTTAATTTTTTTTAAAAGAACTTTTTGTTTTTCAGAACCGAATATTTAGTACATTACAGTTTCCCTCCACCCTCAAACTGAACTCAGGACAAAAATTACAATTATTTAAAAACACTCGCTGTCATAATAAATATAAGCCAGCATGATTACATAGACATAGAAACGAACCCAATCAACCATAGTTTTCAAGAGAAATCGACATTTTCTTATCTTAAAAAAAAAGTGCTGCACGTCGTCTTCACCAGTTTTGACAATAAATTGCATGTTTATTGCAATAATTTCATCAAATTCATTTTATAGCTAACTTTGCAGTTTCTCAGCTGTGCAAACTTTGTTACCCTTTACTGTTTTCTTGCGTGCCTGAATCGGAAATTGTAATAGGGTGCTTGTATAGATATTGCCTGATTTTCAATGATACGGAAATGATAGAAATGGCTCTTGATAATGAAGATGAAAATTACAAAGACTTTAGTGTGTGTAGGATAATGCTAATTTGCAGGAATATTGCAGGTTCTGCATAAGTTAGCATAAACAGCAAGTATAAATTGAGGAAAACCATGACCTAATTACCCAGTTCGGAAGTGAAAGCAGGAAAACAAGACAGCGAGAAAATCTCAAGCGGAATAAAGAGCTGAGATGAGGACACTGTATTTGTTACTTGCACTTGGTCTGCTGTGTGCAGCGGTATATTCAATACCAGTCGAAGATGATGAACCTTTGGAAAACGAGTTGAAAGAAGGTACCAATTTGCAAGCAAAGTGAGATATTAGCAGGAAGATATGAACATTTAGAATGCAAACGAAGCTGTTCGACGAAGAGTGGCGTTCAATCGGGTCCGTTTGTTTTAAGGCTTGATTCACACTAAGTCTTGTTCCTAAGAATCGGAGATCCATTGTAATGATTGTATTATTATCCAATAGACAAAGCATTTTGCGCACCAGTGACCTCAGACAAAGGGAATCACGGATTCGCACGAGAAGTGTGAACCCGGTTTTAAAATTTAATGTTTAATGGCAAAAATGATATATTAGACTCTATAATACGAATATATACCCGACAAAAACGTTGAAGATTCAGAGCTAACCAAACAGGTTCAGAAGATCAGAAAAAGGCCAGACTACTACTCAGACTTAAATGAAGTAGTTCGTGAATAATTGTTGGAAATAAATGTTTACAAACTTTTGTAGAGAATGATGAAAATGCTTTGGAAGGAAACGATGAAGACGACAGCGTGTATGTTTTATAAATTTTCACTATAAACACCAGAACATCTTTGCTTTGGGTTTATTT
>NW_021164292.1:0-1651 GCF_004324835.1 Dendronephthya gigantea | reverse complement strand
AATGATTGTTGCTATGGCAACCATGATGCTCATTATGATGATTTTGATCATAATTAGCATTTTAATCATAATTAATGATGGTTGCCATGGCAACCATGATGCTCATTATGATGATTTTGATCATATATAGCATATTAATCATACTAATTATGGTTGCTATAGCAACTATGATGATCGTTGTGATGATATTCATCATAATTAGCATATTAATCATAATAAATGATGGTTTTTATTGCAACCATGATGATCATTATAATGATTTTGACCATAATTAGCATATTAATCATAATAAATGATGGTTGCCATGGCAACAATGATGCTCATTATGATTATTTTGATCATAAATAGCATATTATTCATAATAAATGATGGTTGTTATGGCAACTATGATGATCATTATGATGATTTTGACCATAATTAGCATATTAAACATAATAAATGATAGTTGCCCGGGCAACCATGATGCTCATTATGATGATTTTGATCATAAATAGCATATTAATCATAATAAATGATGGTTTCTATGGCAACCATGATGCTCATTATGATGATTTTGATCATATATAGCATATTAATCATAATAAATTATGGTTGCTATGGCAACTATGATGATGGTTATGATGATATTCTCATAATTAGCATATTAATCAAAAAGATGTTTGTTATGGCAACCAGGATGATCATTATGATGATTTTGACCATAATTAGCATATTAATCATAATAAATGATGGTTGCCATTGCAACCATGATGCTCGTTATGATGATTTTGATCATATATAGCATATTAATCATAATAAATGATGGTTGCAATGGCAACCAGGATGATCATTATGATGATTTTGACCATAATTAGCATATTAATCATAATAAATGATGGTTGCCATTGCAACCATGATGCTCGTTATGATGATTTTGATCATATATAGCATATTAATCATAATAAATGATGGTTGCAATGGCAACCATGATGCTCATTATGATATTTTGATCATAATTAGCATATGATTCATAATAAATGATGGTTGCCATGGAAACCATAATGCTAATTATGATGATTTTGATCAAAATTAGCATATTAATCATAATAAATGATGGTTGCCATGGCAACCATGATGCTCATTATGATGATTTTGATCATATAGCATATTAATCATAATATATGATGGTTGCTATGGAAATTATGATGATCATTATGATGATCTTGATCATAATTAGCATATTAATTATAATAAATGATGGTTGCTATGGCAACTATGATGATCATTTTGATGATTTTGACCATAATTATCATATTAATCATAATAAATGATGGTTTCCATGGCAACTATGATGATCATTATGATGACCTTGATCATAATTGGCATATTAATCATAATAAATGATGGTTGCCATAACAACCATGACACTTATTATGATGATTTTGATCATAATTAGCATATTAATCATAATATAATTATGGTTACCATAGCAATATGATGCTCATTATGATGATTTTGATCATAATTAGCATATTAATCATAATAAATGGTGGTTGCCATGGCAACCATGATACTCAGTATGATGATTTTGATCATATATAGCATATTAATCATACTAAATTATGGTTGCTATGGCAACTATGATGATCGTTGTGATGATATTTATCATAAT
>NW_021164291.1:0-1675 GCF_004324835.1 Dendronephthya gigantea | reverse complement strand
TTCAAATTTATTACATAATGGTTTATGAACCAAAACTTACGAACAGGAAATCCCGCATTTAAACTTTATTGTATATTTTAGACATTAAAAACTATAACTGCTTTAATACGAACATTATTCTCACAAGTAATGCCATTGCTCTTGGATGACCAGTTGTCCAGAGAGCCACTAGATGTCCACTCAATTGCCTATATGCCAACAATAAAGATTATAAATTACTTATGGAGTATGCTTGTTAGTCTCAATTGAACTATTTACAGATGGCTAGTATATAGAGGATTATAAAATCACAAGTTTTAAGATGAATCTAAGAATGTTGCTAAAATACAACTCAGGTCCTCCGGATGGAATCGAGGCTATACATCTGCAACAATTTGTTAATTTATCACACTAATTCGCACCTGTTCAGTAGCGAACGTCTATCAGTGCTTTGCGTAATCATGGCCATGCGTAAGCGTTTTGGTAGAGCGCCCTTGGCAAGCGCCAAATCTTGTATTTTTGCCGCGGTTTCTTCATCAGCTTCCTAAAGTGAAGTTCAAATAAATATCAACAGATGATTTTAGGCACTTCACACGGTGCAGGAATATTCTAGAGGTTTTAAAGGGTCTTAATTTCGTGTGGTATTATACACACTTCAAATTCAAGCCAGGAACAGTTGATGGAAAAATTAGTCAACTATACGTTCTCAGTGACAAGAGCATTGCACCGGCATCGCAAAAGCGATTCCTGCCGGAGGATCTATAGTTGACTCATTTTTCCATCAACTGTTCCTGGCTTGAATTGAAGTGTGTATAATACTTCTCAAAATTAAGACGCTTTAAAACCTCTTAAATATCAACTGTTGTGAAAAGACAGTAGTTTGAATATTTGCAAATCCTGATAGATAAATGTCGTGGACTCACACATTTGTTATCGGCGTCTCCCCGTCGTTTTGTTCCAACAAGACTCTCAAATAATAGTCGCCTGATAGGAGAGATACGTTACTGAGTTTGATTGCGATCAAGGGATAGGGGGGGGCGCTTTAAGAAGAACTGTTAAAAAGCTAGAGCAGTATAAGGCTTATCACTAACCTATTTTCAGTTGATCAGCTAAACATTCATGCAGGACTTCAAACTAAAGGTGATTCCAAAAAACAACGTAGTTTCCACTCAGGTCTTTTTCCATTGCAAATTTGCGCATCTCAGATTCGAGAGCCCCAGAAGTTCCTCTCGCGTCTGTCACATTGAAAACAAAAGAAATTTTTTCATACTCTTTTACGACAACAGTTTAGAGAAAGAGGTCAGGACTATTGAATTGTCTTGTTATACTCATAGCGACAGGAAATTCTCTATTACCTTTTCATTTCCTATATTTTCAATGGAAACTAACTTTAACTTCGAGACTCACCTTGTAATTCCAAATCAGGTTGTACGCTGTCAGATCTTGACTGAATCTGTAAAAAAGATCCGTTTAAATACCATTGCTTTTTCATCTTTCAAACGACTAGAACATTTCCCATTTTCTTAATATGAACACTTACTTGTAATAAAACAACTGGATTTAAATTCTCACATCTTTCCTGGCTTTGAATCCTATTTTTGTCCTCCAATGCGAGAGATATCCTTCAAGTTGATTCCTTGACGTTCCTCTCGCTTTTCCTGAGCTGTAACAGACAAGTATAGCGCGTGAAATAACA
>NW_021164290.1:0-1702 GCF_004324835.1 Dendronephthya gigantea | reverse complement strand
ATATATAATATATATATATATATATATAAATATATAATTATATATTATATATATTATATATATATATATATATTATATCCTGCACACATTTGTTTCCACTTTTTTATTTCCTTTTGTATTTCTGTTTTTCTTTTTTGTTTTTGTTTATTTCGCATGTTGCAATTGCAACTGAGAGAGAAGTTGGTTCAGTCTGCGTCCTGTGAAGAAGGTTTAATTGAAGTGTCAAATGTTAAAAGAGAGAAATGCCGAATTGATCATTGAATTTGAGTTGATTAAAGACGAAAAAAAGGATTTGCAAAGAGTATTGATGACTGGATGCATGGGAGGCTCAATATAAAGAAATGTGTGAAAGGGATTCGTTATACGAAGTCAGTGGAGCAGTATAAAAGTGATTTTAATGATGAAAGTAGATCACTTTAGAAGAATATTAATATAATTCGAAATTTTACGTGCTGAGATTTTAAAAAAAAATGCATTCATCTTTTATTTGTTTGAAGGCGTTTATGGTTTTGCTATCTATGTATCCTTATCATTCGGTTTTATGGGTGCTGTATGATGTATGTTCAGTTTTGAGAAAGCGAAACCAACACTTTCAAGTAAAAGAGACCAATAAGTTAAATAATGTTTGGACGGAGTCAATATATGGTGATTTTGTTGTTAAAGGATGTCAAGAATACTTTAAAAAATCACATTTGCATTTAGATTACGAACTTTTTCTTCAGGTTAATATATTATGTTGTGTTTGTTTTCCTAAATAATTCGGGATGGGAAGAGAGTAAGAAAATCCCCATCATCTGTACCATGGTGGTTAAAAAACTTAATATTTCTACTTCTGTTTTTGTTATTCCCTATCAATGGTACAGAGTGTTTTGTGTTTTAATTTCGGATAATTATGATTTATCCCCAATTTTGTATTTCCCATCTTTTTGTAAGTGTCGAAGAGTTTACGGGATGGGGAGAAAAAGTTTAATCTCATGTTTCGATAAAACGCAAAGGATATCATTTCCAGATTTTTTTTTGTTTAAATTCTTTAATTTATCATCGTGGTGCCTCTGCATTCGTTTTAAAGGAAAATCAAAACAAATTCATGTTTTTTACCACCTTCGTATTCAGAAATTCAATCAACATTTGTATGTGCAAACTCAAATTTGCCGATGTTTAAGTATTTATTTTAATTGGATTGAAATATGGAATTTAAATTTTGGCGTTGATATACAAATTCAGATTTGTTTTTTTCATCTTTTTCATTGCTCTCGATGTAAAAAAAAATACATGTTTTCGTTTTGTCTTTTTTATATTTACGCGTTAAAAAATTAATAGCGTGTTTTAATTGTCTTATTGAGCGTGGATTAAGTATCAATTTAGTTTAAATACTGTTTTGCATAAAATTTTAAATTGTGAAAATCTGATTTGAAATCCTTACTTATTCTACAACGTCTTGATATTTTCTTGTTTGTATGATGATAATTTTAATGTTTATTGCAAGAATTTCGATGTGAACGATAAACATGATACCTATATTGTTGGTGTGCTTTTAAAAAATGTTAATGAACTGTGCGGAGCGATGAAATTAATTTAAGTCATATTCTCTTGTTGATAATCCTCATTCCACACCACTTTTGGAAAGAGGAATGATATCATTTAAAAAAAAATGAGTGGAAAGACATTCTTTTTTGAATGTGGATTTAGTAAAAAAAAATAT
>NW_021164289.1:0-1717 GCF_004324835.1 Dendronephthya gigantea | reverse complement strand
CAACATCAACTCTATTGTTATATTGCATGCTATTATAATCTTCATGATGATGAATACTTACATCAATTTCATTGATTTATAATCATTTTCATTTGGATTTCAAGTAAAACTTCCTAAAAATAAAACAATTTCAGACAATATTGACATAATTATTATGCACATCAATATTTATATAGATTAAAGAAGAGAGCTTTAGTAACTACCCAATAACCTATATGCAATTACATTTAATTTCTCAGCGTACTGTCCGTTCAGCAGTAAAAGGCTTAGAACAGGGATGGGACTTAACTCAGAGGTGGGTATATATATTCCACATTTTGTGATGTAATAGGTTTTGTACATCATATAGCAAATGGTACATAAAATGAATTTAAAAAAGAATTAATAATTGCCTAGATACATGCAACATTTTAGTATTTAAATTTATAATGTAGTTTTAGAGCAACAGCTAATGAAGACACCAACAAACTCCTGGTGACAAATATCAAGGCATTGACTGGCATGGAAAGATGTCAGATCAGATAATTGAAAGTAAGTTGCAGTAAAGGAAAAGCATAGATTACAACAACAATAGGCTGTGTTTTTCACCAATAAGTGATTATTGTAAGCACCATATATTTTTTTGCAATTCAGACTCATCCTCTGTCAAAGAGGCCAGTGTTAAGAGACATTTACATGGCATCCTCTAACGTATTAAGTTACTCAGGGAACTTTTTAAAATCCATAAAAAAGATCTGCTAGATGTAGAACAGCAATTGCAATAGTTTGCAGCTAGGCATTAATTAGCACTAAAGTCTACCAAGCCCTTAGATGGTTCAATAGCATACAAACTACAGGGTTGAATCAGGGGTTTTTTTGTTCAAAATATTCAAAATATATATAATGGCAAATTTTACCTGTCATAGAAATGATTTTTAATGTTCCGAGCCTGGATCATTGTATAGTACCAGAAATAGAATAACAAAATTATGAGGTGTTACTAAGCCAATTAATGGTTAGGTATAGCACTTTTTATCGCCATTCTCTGGTAGGCAGTTAGAAGTGATTGAATTCTGTCTAAGTAATTCTGCATGGTACCCTCTATTGCCTTGTTCAATAACCTGTATACTCATCTGGCATACTGCATTACTATAAATTGTTTATATATGCATGCCTAAATAGGAACCGGTGTGCATATTGAGCATTATAGCTAGTAAAGATGGGGTATATTGCAGTTTATACAAGCAGTTTATTTGAAAAGTAACTTTCACTTTCAGCCCTGGATGACAAAATGCAAACAGGTATTGACAGGGTAAACAACGTGTGTACAGTAGGTCTCAGCATCCATGCATGAAAATATATTTGAGGTGATTCGAATGTTTGTAGAGTTTTCTATCCCGTCAGGAGAGACAGTTCAATTACGTTTGTTTCTGGGTTTTAGCTGTAAAAATTTAATGAAAATATCCCCGGAATGTATATTGCGACTTAGGCAAACACAAAATCATGCGGTTTGAATACATTTTAATACATACTTACTTTGACATTAATATTCATACACAAAAGGAGTACGTTAAGCCATTAATTCATAGGATAAAATATAGAATACAAGAGTCAATTTTCAAGCCATTAAATATTTTTTCAACACGAAAACATGGCAACGAAGATGACGAATCAGTCTGGCGCACGTGTTAAGCTTAACCGGGGGTGTAGTCACAAATTATTTTGATTGATACAACAC
>NW_021164288.1:0-1747 GCF_004324835.1 Dendronephthya gigantea | reverse complement strand
AATTCACATACTTCTGTTATATTTTTAGTTCTGTTCAAGCTACAGGATGTAATGCCTACCATTAGATTCCTTGTATCAAGAGGAAGCTTTTGATAGGCATTTCATGCTATACAGTTAATATTTGGCTTTTCCATACTTGAAATCTGAATTATAGGACTATATAAAATATTACCAATTCACATACTTTCTGTTATATTTTTAGTTCTGTTCAAGCTACAGGGATGTAATGCCTACCATTAGATTCTTGTATCAAGAGGAAGCTTTTGATAGGCATTTCATGGCTATACAGTTAATATTTGGCTTTTCCATACTTGAAATCTGAAGATATAGGACTATATAAAATTACCAAATTCACATACTTTCTGTTATATTTTTAGTTCTGTTCAAGCTACAGGGATGTAATGCCTACCATTAGATTCCTTGTATCAAGAGGAAGCTTTTGATAGGCATTTCATGCTATACAGTTAATATTTGGCTTTTCCATACTTGAAATCTGAATGATATAGGACTATATAAAATTACCAAATTCACATACTTTCTGTTATATTTTTAGTTCTGTTCAAGCTACAGGGATGTAATGCCTACCATTAGATTCCTTGTATCAAGAGGAAGCTTTTGATAGGCATTTCATGGCTATACAGTAATATTTGGCTTTTCCATACTTGAAATCTGAATTATTGGACTATATAAATATTACACAAAATTCACATACTTTCTGTTATATTTTTAGTTCTGTTCAAGCTACAGGGATGTAATGCCTACCATTAGATTCTTGTATCAAGAGGAAGCTTTTGATAGGCATTTCATGGCTATACAGTTAATATTTGGCTTTTCCATACTTGAAATCTGAATGATATAGGACTATATAAATATTACCCAAAATTCACATACTTTCTGTTATATTTTGTTCTGTTCAAGCTACAGGATGTAATGCCTACCATTAGATTTGTATCAAGAGGAAGCTTTTGATAGGCATTTCATGCTATACAGTTAATATTTGGCTTTTCCATACTTGAAATCTGAATGATATAGGACTATATAAATATTACCCAAAATTCACATACTTTCTGTTATATTTTTAGTTCTGTTCAAGCTACAGGGATGTAATGCCTACCATTAGATTCTTGTATCAAGAGGAAGCTTTTGATAGGCATTTCATGGCTATACAGTTAATATTTGGCTTTTCCATACTTGAAATCTGAATGATATAGGACTATATAAATATTACCCAAAATTCACATACTTTCTGTTATATTTTTAGTTCTGTTCAAGCTACAGGGATGTAATGCCTACCATTAGATTTCTTGTATCAAGAGGAAGCTTTTGATAGGCATTTCATGGCTATACAGTTAATATTTGGCTTTTCCATACTTGAAATCTGAATGATATAGGACTATATAAATATTACCAAAATTCACATACTTTGTTATATTTTAGTTCTGTTCAAGCTACAGGGATGTAATGCCTACCATTAGATTCTTGTATCAAGAGGAAGCTTTTGATAGGCATTTCATGCTATACAGTTAATATTTGGCTTTTCCATACTTGAAATCTGAATGATATAGGACTATATAAATATTACCCAAAATTCACATACTTTCTGTTATATTTTTAGTTCTGTTCAAGCTACAGGGATGTAATGCCTACCATTAGATTTCGTATCAAGAGGAAGCTTTTGATAGGCATTTCATGCTATACAGTTAATATTTGGCTTTTCCATACTTGAAATCTGAATGATATAGGACTA
>NW_021164287.1:0-1845 GCF_004324835.1 Dendronephthya gigantea | reverse complement strand
TCAAACACGTAACATGTGTTGGCGCAAGTATGCGTGTACATATAAATAGCTATACCTTCATTTGAATGTTTAACTAAATTTATTAGCTTAACTACCTAAATCACATTGTTTTATACTTTATATACATATATATAATATATATATATATATAATATATATATATATATATATATATATAATATATTATATATATATATATATTATATATTATATATATATATATATATATATATATATATATATATATATATATATATATATATATATATATATATATATATATATATATAATATATATATATATATATATATATAATATATATATATATATATATATATATATATATATATATATACATTTGCATTTTGCATCAAAATTCGGGTTTATTCGTTAGAAAGCCTTCAGTTATCAGTACATATTATCATCGTTATGTCAAATTAATCAATGCATCATCTGCAACTATACACATCAAAATATTCAGGGCGTGTTTATTTGCAACAACGTTACAGATGTTTAAATCTCTCCACGGACAAACTAAATGTATGGGTGGTTAAGGACATATAAACACATGCATGCATCCGTTTTATTAACACGGCTCTAAACCGAGAGTAAACGAAGATTGCAATAAATGGCCTGGCTTCGATAATAATATCATAGGCAATGTCATTGGTCACCGTCTCAGTTTAGTTGAGTTTCAGCTACGGGATACATATCATACGGGAGGCATGATTGGGTGGAAATAATTTCTCTGGGGTTGGGGTTGTATGACTGTTGGTGTCTGTACTTCCTGGGTCAGTAATCCAGCCTGAGCTTGAAAAATAATATTATTTATTTTGTTTTGTGCCAAATTGCTTGCCACTTTATCCAATTCAGACAAAGCTTTGGCAACATAATTCCCAAAAGCATCATAAATGGTGTCGTTCCCTTTTTTTTTGCTTGTTTGCAATAGACTGAGACAAATTCTTGATCAGGTGATACTCCTCCTCAGCCTGTTTCTTTCTGGACATTGCTCGTTTTTTCAGTGGTTCACTTGTTGATCTTCCAATGCTCTGATCACCACTTTCCTCTGTTGGATTTGTTGGGCTACTTGGAAATAATTGATCAGGAGAATCATCATCTTCACCCTCATCATTTTCTTTGAAGCTTATTTCCGAAAATGGAGTACTACAACTAGCACGGGAATCCTAAAAATTAAACTAATATTTTATTTTCTTGACTCCAAGTAATAAAGAAGATTGGCTACAAATTGCATCAGAATTTAACATGAAGTGGAATTATCCATGCTGTTTGGGAGCTATTGATGGGAAGCACATTGCTATTCAACAACCAGCTGATACAGGCTCTGAGTTCTTTAACTATAAGCACCTTTTTAGTGTAATTTTATTTGCCATGGTTGATGCAAACTACAAGTTTATTTATATTGATGTTGGAACAGCTGGCAGAGCAGGTGATGCTGGAGTTTTTGCTGATTCTGCATTGAATAAAGCACTGAGAACAAACTCTTTAGATCTTCCAGATGCAGTTGCCTTACAAGGGATATCAAAAATGATACCACATCATATTGTTGGGGATGATGCCTTTCCTGTAAGTAATCGTATAATGAAGCCATACCCTTATCGGAATTTGGAGAAAGAGAAGCGTATCTTCAATTACAGATGGTCAATAGCACGAAGAGTTGTCGAAAATGCCTTTGGCATTTTAGCTCATAGGTGGAGGGTATTCCTAACTACCATTAAACTATCACCCGACAAAGTTAAAGACATAATTTTTGCAGCTTGCTGCTTGCACAATTTAATGGTTGAAAAGAACAAAGCAAGTTATGCATCAGCTGCAGACCTTGAGAA
>NW_021164286.1:0-1851 GCF_004324835.1 Dendronephthya gigantea | reverse complement strand
TTTACTTTATTATTTTCAACAAGTTCATAATAAAAAAGGTCATAGCAGGATTCGAACCTTCGATTTACTACTTGGGAGACGATTGTTTTCGCCACTAGACTGCAAGATCTTGCGTTAAACGGTTATGGCTATTTAATTTACTTATTCTTTTCACGAAGTTCATAATGAAAACGGTTACGGTAGGATTCGAACCATCGATTTAACACTTGGGAGACCATCGTCTTCGCCACTAGACTGCAAGGTCTTTTGCTGGATGTCCATGGTTATTTAGTTTACTTTATCCTTTCACGAAGTTCATAAAGAAAAGGTCATAGCAGGATTCGAACCATCCATTTAAGACTTGGAAGACAATTGTCTTTGCCAATAGTCTGCAAGGTCTTGTGCTGAACGGCCATGGTTATTTAGTTTACTTTATTCTTTTCACGAAGTTCATAATGAAAAAGGTCATAGCAGGATTTGAACCATCGATTTACCACTTGGGACACAATTGACTTTGCCACTTGTCTGCAAGGTTTTGCGCTGAACGGCTATGGTTATTTAGTTTAATTTATTCTTTTCATGAAGTTCATAATGAAAAAGGTCATGGCAAGATTCGAACCATCGATTTACTATTTAGGAGATGATTGTCTTCGCCACTAGACTGCGAGAACTTGTGCTGAACGGTTATGGTTATTTAATTTATTTATCGTTTTCACGAAGTTCATAATGAAAAACGGTTATGGTAGGATTCGAAAAATCGATTTAACATCTGGGAGACCATCGTCTTCGCCACTAGACCGCAAGGTCTTTTGCTGGATGTCCATTGTTATTTAGTTTACTTTATCTTTTCACGAAGTTCATAAAGAAAAGGTCATAGCAGGATTCGAACCATCCATTTAAGACTTGGAAGACAATTGTCTTTGCCAATAGTCTGCAAGGTCTTGTGCTGAACGGCTATGGTTATTTAGTTTACTTTATTCTTTTCACGAAGTTCAAAATGAAAAAGGTCATTCCAGGATTTGATCCATCGATTTACCACTTGGGACACAATTGACTTTGCCACTTGTCTGCAAGGTTTTGCGCTGAACAGCTATGGTTATTTAGTTTAATTTATTCTTTTCATGAAGTTCATAATGAAAAAGGTCATGGCAAGATTCGAACCATCGATTTACTATTTAGGAGATGATTGTCTTCGCCACTAGACTGCAAGAACTTGTGCTGAACGGTTATGGTTATTTAATTTATTTATCGTTTTCACGACGTTCATAATGAAAAACGGTTATGGTAGGATTCGAAAAATCGATTTAACATTTGGGAGACCATCGTCTTCGCCCCTAGACCGCAAGGTCTCGTGCTCGATGACCTTGATTATTTAGTTTGCTTTACCCTTTTCACGAAGTTCATAATAAAAAAATGGTTTTGGCAGGATTCGAAACATCGATTTAACACTTGGAAGAAATTTGTCTTAGCCACTAGCCCAAAAGTTTTTCGGGGGAATGGCTATATTCATTTGAACTACTTTATCGTTTTCACAAAGTTCATAATGAAAAAAATTTATGGTAGGATTTGAACAATCGATTTAACACTTAGGAGACCTTCGTCTTCACCAGTAGAGCATTAGGTCTTGTGCTGGATGACCATGGTTATTTAGTTTACTTTATCCTTTCACGAAGTTCGTAATAAAAAATGGTTTTGACACGATTCGAAACATAGATTTAACACTCGTGTTAGCCACTAGACCACAAGTTCTTCGGGGAATGGCTACGTTTATTTGATCTACTTTATCGTTTTCACGAAGTTTATAATGAAACGGTTATGGTAGGATTCGAACCATCGATTTACTACTTCGGAGACGATTGTCTTCGCCACTAG
>NW_021164285.1:0-1921 GCF_004324835.1 Dendronephthya gigantea | reverse complement strand
TTTTACGTCGTTTGAGATCAACTTCTGGTTTGATGACATCGTTTCCGGTTTGATGACGTCATTTTCTGTTTTTATGACGTCATTTCAAGTTTTCTAAAAGGCCATATCTCGTAAACTATAGGTCCTATGGAGCTGGGACCAAGCTAGTTTTGTTCAGCCCGCAATTTTACGTCGTTTGAGATCAACTTCCGGTTTGATGACGTAATTTTCTATCGGTTTGATGACGTCATTTTCTGTTTTTATGACGTCATTTTCGGTTTTCTAAAAGGCCATATCTCGTAAACTATAGGTCCTATGGAGCTGGGACCAAGCTAGTTTTGTTCAGCGCACGATTTTACGTCGTTTGAGATCAACTTCCGGTTTGATGACGTCACTTCCGGTTTGATGACGTCATTTTCTGTTTTTATGACGTCATTTCCAGTTTTCTAAAAGGCTATATCTCGTCAACTATAGGTCCTATGGAGCTGGGACCAAGCTAGTTTTGTTCAGCGCGCGATTTTACGTCGTTTGAGATCAACTTCCGGTTTGATGACGTCACTTCCGGTTCGATGACGTCATTTTCTGTTTTTATGACGTCATTTTCGGCTTTTTAAGAGGCCATATCTCGTATACTATAGGTCCTATGGAGCTGGGACCAAGCTAGTTTTGTTCAGCGCGCGATTTACGTCGTTTGAGATCAACTTCCAGTTTGATGACGTCACTTCCGGTTTGATGACGTCATTTTCTGTTTTTATGACGTCATTTCCAGTTTTCTAAAAGGCCATATCTCGTAAACTATAGGTCCTATGAAGCTGGGACCAAGCTAGTTTTGTTCAGCGCGCGATTTTACGTCGTTTGAGATCAACTTCCGGTTTGATGACGTCACTTCCGGTTTGATGACTTCATTTTCTGTTTTTATGACGTCATTTCCGGTTTTCTAAAAGGCCATATCTCGTAAACTATAGGTCCTATAGAGCTGGGACCAAGCTAGTTTTGTTCAGCGCGCGATTTTACGTCGTTTGAGATCAACTTCCGGTTTGATGACGTCACTTCCGGTTGATGACGTCATTTTCTGTTTTTATGACGTCATTTCCGGTTTTCTAAAAGGCCATATCTCGTAAACTATAGGTCCTATGGAGCGGGACCAAGCTAGTTTTGTTCAGCGCGCGATTTTACGTCGTTTGAGATCAACTTCCGGTTTGATGACGTCACTTCCAGTTTGATGACGTCATTTCCTGTTTTTATGACGTCATTTCAAGTTTTCTAAAAGGCCATATCTCGTATACTATAGTCCTATGGAGCTGGGACCAAGCTAGTTTTGTTCAGCGCGCGATTTTACGTCGTTTGAGATCAACTTCCGGTTTGATGACGTCACTTCCGGTTTGATGACTTCATTTTCTGTTTTTTTGACGTCATTTCCGGTTTTCTAAAAGGCCATATCTCGTAAACTATAGGTCCTATAAAGCTGGGACCAAGCTAGTTTTGTTCAGCGCGCAATTTTACGTCGTTTGAGATCAACTTCCGGTTTGATGACGTCACTTCCGGTTTGATGACTTCATTTTCTGTTTTTATGACATCATTTCCGGTTTTCTAAAAGGCCATATCTCGTAAACTATAGGTCCTATGGAGCTGGGACCAAGCTAGTTTTGTTCAGCGCGCGATTTTACGTCGTTTGAGATCAACTTCCGGTTTGATGACGTCACTTCCAGTTTGATGACGTCATTTTCTGTTTTTATGACGTCATTTCCGGTTTTCTAAAAGGCCATATCTCGTAAACTATAGGTCCTATGGAGCTGGGACCAAGCTAGTTTTGTTCAGCGCGCGATTTTACGTCGTTTGAGATCAACTTCTGGTTTGATGACATCGTTTCCGGTTTGATGACGTCATTTTCTGTTTTATGACGTCATTTCAAGTTTTCTAAAAGGCCATATTTCGTAACTAT
>NW_021164284.1:0-1948 GCF_004324835.1 Dendronephthya gigantea | reverse complement strand
AGAGGAAGCTTTGATTGGCATTTCATGGCTATACAGTTAATATTTAGCTTTTCCATACTTTAAATTTGAATGATATAGGACTATGTAAATACTACCAAAAAATTCACATACTTTCTGTTATATTTTTAGTTCTATTCAAGCTAGAGAGATGTAATGCCTACCATTAGATTCCTTGTATCAAGAGGAAGCTTTTGATAGGTATTTCATGGCTATACAGTTAATATTAGCTTTTCCATACTTGAAATTTGAATGATATAGGACTATGTAAATACTACCCAAAATTCACATATTTTCTGTTATATTTTTAGTTCTGTTCAAGCTACAGCATGTCATGCCTACCATTAGATTCCTTGTATCAAGAGGAAGCTTTTGATAGGTATTTCATGGCTATACAGTTAATATTTGACTTTTCCATACTTGAAATCTGACACTTATTGGACTATATCAAAATATTACACAATGTCCACACATATTTCCTGTTATATTTTTAGTTCTATTCAAGCTACAGAAATGTAATGCCTACCATTAGATTCCTTGTATCAAGAGGAAGCTTTTGATAGGCATTTCATGGCTATACAGTTAATATTTGACTTTTCCATACTTGAAATCTGACACTTATTGGACTGTATCAATATATTACACAATGTCCAACACATATTTCCTGTTATATTTTTAGTTCTATTCAAGCTACAGAAATGTAATGCCTACCATTAGATTCCTTGTATCAAGAGGAAGCTTTTGATAGTCATTTCATGGCTATACAGTTAATATTTGGCTTTTCCATACTTGAAATCTGAATGATATAGGACTATATAAATATTACCCAAAATTCACATACTTTCTGTGATATTCTAGTTCTATTGACGGTACAGGAATGTAATGCATATCATTAGATTTCTTGTACAAAGAGGAATCGTTTGATATGTATTTCATAGCTATACAGTTCATATTTGTCTTTTCCACATCGGAAAACTGACATATATGACTATGTGAATACTAGCCAAACCCTATAGCTGTATTTCTTTTAAGCGTATTTGGTTGACACTTCGCATGATTGTTTGTGTCTATGTTCTGTGTAACCCTGCCAAGTTTCAGCGAAATCGGTTAAATAGAACGCTAGATTCAAAATGGCCATTTAAGTTTGAAAAACGTAGTATAGTAATTTTGAAACTTCAAACCGCGATATCTCGAAAAGTATGGATGCCAATCCAAATGTTTTTGCAGATTTGTGATCTACTCGAAAAGGGCGTTCAAACGGTATATAGAAAAGGGGTAGGTAGATTTCATCAAAAAAGTTATAATATATATATAATACATATATATGTCTGCATTGTCCATGTCACATTGGAGTAAAATGTCTCCAAGTGTTAAAGTCAATTAGTATACCCTGTGAAGTGACACTAACGTTTGTGTCACAGTTTAATCAACCAAGACTTGTTAGTGAGATTTACCCACCCTCTTTACCATACCCTAAATAAGAACATTTGAGGTTTCGAGTTTGATAATTTGAATATTTTTTAACATATTTAAGCATTTTCGTGTTAACGCAAATTATATTTCAAGTTTTTTCATTACTATAAAACGTCAAGGAAACTGTTACATTTCATAAACAAAAACTTGATTTTCCTAAAGTCAATGTCAATAATGTACATACACTTGGGTAAATTTTATTTTCAACCGGAAAAAGCCTTTTTTAACTTATTATTGGAAAAACGGTTTCAACGTGGCAACCACAACTGGGTTTGCAATGGATCAAGATTTTTATGCTCCTCGGATCAAAGTGGCTCTAAATATTGAAAATAATCATCATTTTGTAGATTTTGAACTATCCACAGTTCATACACATTTCTCATATTAGCCATATAATTTACAACATTGTAAATGAAATGACTTTTTTTGGCCCATCTTTCTGCAAATATTTCTTGCGCCTCTCTTGTTTTCTATCGTA
>NW_021164283.1:0-1950 GCF_004324835.1 Dendronephthya gigantea | reverse complement strand
CACAGTTCCATTGATGAAATGGTGCAAACTTCTCCGAATTAAAAGAAAATCTTTACTCTAGAAATAGAGAAATATAATTAACGTCACAATCATGCTATAGAAGATTTGCCCATTTTACCCCATTTTTTCCAGAAAGAGCACACAGGCTAAAAAAAATGCATGCAAACATCTTTTGTCTGGCACCTCTTTTCACGATATTACTGTAAGGAAATCAACTTAATCATACATCAAGTTTATGTTATAGATTGATGACAGCTTTTCCACACTAGTTCCTACACGAAGGCCCTTAGGTCAAAATGTTGAGATGTTTTCTTATCTGTTTTAGGCATTTAACTAAAGAACCAATTGTACAACAATTGCTTATATATTATATATTATTATTATATAATATATACAGTACCTTTAACTGTCTTAATAACTCATCATAGTCTTGAAGTACAAAAGCAGTTAGCATTGTATTGACAGGTAGTAAAGCATTTGATCTACATACTTCAACAACATAAGTATCCTGGTGACTTATTTGACAAACAACTGCTTGTGAAGTATCCATGGGTTGAGAGTAGTGTAATAAATCACTTGAAGTGATATCCTATAAAAATATTTAATAAATATCCTTATGAAAGAATAAAGAACCACATGCATTAAAAAAATTTTCAATAACATGGTAAATATACTGTATTTCCCCAACATTGGGTACCAATATGTAATAATTTTTCATTTATTCAGTACGTTCTCCTATAATTTCTGCGTAGTTGCAAAACATAACCCTAAAATTTCCTGCAAGAAAATAAAACTTGCAGTCTGGTAAAGTGAGGGGGAACATGTTACGAAGTGTCTATATGACCGGCAGCCGGACAATGTTTTGAAGAAACTAAGTGACCGGCAGTCTATAATATTGAACTTTTTTGTATAAAACAAGCCCCAAACCAATCCCAAATTTTAACCCTAACCATAAATCTAACCCTAAAGCTAACCTAAGTTTAGAATGAGAAATTCACTCAGAAAAATAGTTTGAAAATTTTCTTAATAAAAATATCTGAACAGGGTTCAAACCCAGACCATACGCATGCGAAGCAAGCACAATGACCACTACGCCACGAGAACCAACCGTCGCTAAAAGCATTCGTAAAAATGAATCAAATAGTGAAAAAATTTTGAAGCACAAAACTACTGACCGACTGGCAGTAATATAGACACTTTGAAAATGTTAAATGCAATGGAAATAAGAGTTTTTTAGGCTGATTAAAGTATCAAAATTGCTATCAAGCACACCCTAAGTGCACTAAAATTTTCCTCATCAAAAATCTCGGGTGCGGCGTTGGCCAACTCTGCAATGTGGGATTGATTATTTGATTTGTGATCGATAATATAGCCTGCCCTGGAGTTTGCTGAACATTTGTACATGTAAATACTACGTGTTTGTGAAGTACTCGTTGTAATTAATACCTCAAGCGTGTCGGTAACATCAGCATAGGTATTTTGGTGGTCACGGACGATTTTGTCAATATTTTGATCACAACCTGCTACAATAGCTTCCTTTTCAGTAGTCTCAACATCTAAATCGCTGGGTTCGTTTACTTCACTCAGTTCACTGTATAAATTTAAAACGACTTTTGCTTTCGTTCTTCTCTTATACTTGGGTTTATCTCTTTTTTTGTATTTTAGCCTTGGCAAACTATCCAAATCGTATCTCCCTTTCTTTTCTCCCAAAACCTTTACTTTAATGTTGTCAATATTCACCCTTGAACTGGCATTGTCCGCCATATTGCTTTAGACAGACGGCGCGTAACTAAGAAGGGCTCTGGGTATGAGAATGAGTCGTGGTTATTTCTGTGGTTATGAACACAAATTGTGACGCCTCAATAACTGAACTCACGCATGCAATGAGCAGGAAAGATCGAATTCGCACTGCGAAATTGTTGATCGGATGACGCAGGACAGGCACGTCAA
>NW_021164282.1:0-2032 GCF_004324835.1 Dendronephthya gigantea | reverse complement strand
AGACAATAGAGACTGAGTTTTGTAAGGAGAATGGTACTGTTCGAGTGGTATTTTGCACTATTGCATTCGGAATGGGTGTGAATGTAAGAGAGGAAATGTGGTTATTCATCTGGGACCATCAAGTGGGCTTGATGATTATTTCAGGAACAGGCAGAGTTGCGCGCAACCAAGCAAGCTCTCATGCAATACTTTTGAAGTACAAAGGCTGTACCCGTAGCAGCAACATCACCAAGCAAATGAAAGAATACGTCAGGAATAACACAGATTGTAGAAGGGTTTTATTCTGAAAGCATTTACCAGTAATCCAGTACCAAACTCTGTCCTTCATTCCTGCTGTGATATATGTGCAGGAAAGTGCAAGTGTTTATGTGAATGTGCTAATCAAGAACAATGCTCATGTTCTAAGACTTGCATTCCAACTGATCACCAGTCTAAGTTTGAAAATCTCCTAAGATCTACAGCTACCAGTTCTAATGGTGAGAACAAGGGGATGAAGCTCAGACCGGAAAGGGCAAAACAGTTGAGAGACAATCTTTTGGAATATCGCCTTCAACTTGCAGGTGACATGAAACATGAACAGCTGCTGATTGGCTTAGATTTGATTACTGGTTTCACAAGAAATCTAATAGATTCAATTGTTGAAAGTTCAAGGGAACTTTCCAGTGTTGAAATGCTTTTGAAGAGATTCAGTTTCTATGAACAGAAACATGCTGAATATGTTTGGCAATCCCTGTGTGACTTAAGTGACAGCAATAGTAGTGGTGATGATGATGACATGCAAGAAACAGACAGGGAGTGTCAGGATAGGGACACTGGCATTGAAATGAGTGACATTGGATTTCTTTCCCTAAGATGCAGACACCCATGCTTACAAGACAGCTCTGAAGACAGTGAATAAAGTATTGTACTTTTTTAATTGTTTTAATATAATTCCTATATGTATATATATAGGAAAATCATATATATATATATATATATATATATATATATATATATATATATATATATATATATATATATATATATATATATATATATATATATATATATATATATATATATACAGCATATATATATGAAGCATGTATACAATTACATTAATTTAACTTTAACCCCATATGTAAAATCTCCAGGCACAGAAGGGGTTGCCATACAACTAAAATATGATGCACTGTCGGAATATCAAATACCATTTTGGTTCTCTTTGCATGCTTATAGTTTGGCTTTTTAGGACAACCTTTTTTGAATAACAATTAATATTAGCTACACACAACAACTTCACGTGTAAAAAAAGTCACATTTTATAATAATGTTTCTTGCTGAATTTCCTCAATGATTGACCAATCCATGTTTTAAGTTTTTCACAGACAATTGAGTCCAGTAGGTTGTTAGGCATGTTCTCAAATGCTGAATGTGCTCGTCCTGGTATGTTACCGAACACATTAGCTGGGAGCAAATAGTCCACTAGTGTAAGTACATCCTCCTCTGTGGACATCATAGTGTGCTTTCCTGATTGTTTTTTCACATGAGTTGTACTGTCAAAGTTATGCAAAATTTCATCAGAAGGCATTGTGCTACGGCCAACACGTTTTGTTGTCTTTTCTGTAATTTCCCCACGGAAGCTTTGACAATCTGTCTTGAATGATTTGTTATCATGCTCAATTTCCAAATCCATTGGGTGGTTGGTATCTACTTTGCCACTGTGGTTGACAAAGCGGTTCCAGATTAGAGAGTGGGCAAGCCTGGGACTTAATAGGCAGTTAACTTTGGCTTGAAGCTGCAGCATGGCAAATGCATACTTCGGGCATCCAGATACTTTGAAGTACAGAAAAAAATACTTGTAGATCCGGATTAGGCGAGGCCCATCAGCAAGTTTGATGGCATCGTTTTGGTTAAGACGGAGAAGCAGCATCACTAAAAGTTGATGTGTATAGTTTTTAACCTTGTCTTCTTTGCCTTGGGCCTTTTCTTTTGGCAATTGCTCTTGAAGTTGCCTAATGTCATGTTTCTGTTCTTCATGTTTCTTCAGAGC
>NW_021164281.1:0-2113 GCF_004324835.1 Dendronephthya gigantea | reverse complement strand
GGTTAGGGTTAGGGTTAGGGTTAGGGTTAGGGTTAGGGTTAGGGTTAGGGTTAGGGTTAGGGTTAGGGTTAGGGTTAGGGTTAGGGTTAGGGTTAGGGTTAGGGTTAGGGTTAGGGTTAGGGTTAGGGTTAGGGTTAGGGTTAGGGTTAGGGTTAGGGTTAGGGTTAGGGTTAGGGTTAGGGTTAGGTTAGGGTTAGGGTTAGGGTTAGGGTTAGGGTTAGGGTTAGGTTAGGGTTAGGGTTAGGGTTAGGGTTAGGGTTAGGGTTAGGGTTAGGGTTAGGGTTAGGGTTAGGGTTAGGGTTAGGGTTAGGGTTAGGGTTAGGGTTAGGGTTAGGGTTAGGGTTAGGGTTAGGGTTAGGGTTAGGGTTAGGGTTAGGGTTAGGGTTAGGGTTAGGGTTAGGGTTAGGGTTAGGGTTAGGGTTAGGGTTAGGGTTAGGGTTTAGGGTTAGGGTTAGGGTTAGGGTTAGGGTTAGGGTTAGGGTAGGGTTAGGGTTAGGGTTAGGGTTAGGGTTAGGGTTAGGGTTAGGGTTAGGGTTAGGGTTAGGGTTAGGGTTAGGGTTAGGGTTAGGTTAGGGTTAGGGTTAGGGTTAGGGTTAGGGTTAGGGTAGGGTTAGGGTTAGGGTTAGGGTTAGGGTTAGGGTTAGGGTTAGGGTTAGGGTTAGGTTAGGGTTAGGGTTAGGGTTAGGGTTAGGGTTAGGGTTAGGGTTAGGGTTAGGGTTAGGGTTAGGGTTAGGGTTAGGGTTAGGGTTAGGGTTAGGGTTAGGGTTAGGGTTAGGGTTAGGGTTAGGGTTAGGGTTAGGGTTAGGGTTAGGGTTAGGGTTAGGGTTAGGGTTAGGGTTAGGGTTAGGGTTAGGGTTAGGGTTAGGGTTAGGGTTAGGGTTAGGGTTAGGGTTAGGGTTAGGGTTAGGGTTAGGGTTAGGGTTAGGGTTGGGTTAGGGTTAGGGTTAGGGTTAGGGTTAGGGTTAGGGTTAGGGTTAGGGTTAGGGTAGGGTTAGGGGGTTAGGGTTGGTTAGGGTTAGGGTTAGGGTTAGGGTTAGGGTTAGGGTTAGGGTTAGGGTTAGGGTTAGGGTTAGGGTTAGGGTTAGGGTTAGGGTTAGGGTTAGGGTTAGGGTTAGGGTTAGGGTTAGGGTTAGGGTTAGGGTTAGGGTTAGGGTTAGGGTTAGGGTTAGGGTTAGGGTTAGGGTTAGGGTTAGGGTTAGGGTTAGGGTTAGGGTTAGGGTTAGGGTTAGGGTTAGGGTTAGGGTTAGGGTTAGGGTTAGGGTTAGGGTTAGGGTTAGGGTTAGGGTTAGGGTTAGGGTTAGGGTTAGGGTTAGGGTTAGGGTTAGGGTTAGGGTTAGGGTTAGGGTTAGGGTTAGGGTTAGGGTTAGGGTTAGGGTTAGGGTTAGGGTTAGGGTTAGGGTTAGGGTTAGGGTTAGGGTTAGGGTTAGGGTTAGGGTTAGGGTTAGGGTTAGGGTTAGGGTTAGGGTTAGGGTTAGGGTTAGGGTTAGGTTAGGGTTAGGGTTGGTTAGGGTTAGGGTTAGGGTTAGGGTTAGGGTTAGGGTTAGGGTTTAGGGTTAGGGTTAGGGTTAGGGTTAGGGTTAGGGTTAGGGTTAGGGTTAGGGTTAGGGTTAGGGTTAGGGTTAGGGTTAGGGTTAGGGTTAGGGTTAGGGTTAGGGTTAGGGTTAGGGTTAGGGTTAGGGTTAGGGTTAGGGTTAGGGTTAGGGTTAGGGTTAGGGTTAGGGTTAGGGTTAGGGTTAGGGTTAGGGTTAGGGTTAGGGTTAGGGTTAGGGTTAGGGTTAGGGTTAGGGTTAGGGTTAGGGTTAGGGTTAGGGTTAGGGTTAGGGTTAGGGTTAGGGTTAGGGTTAGGGTTAGGGTTAGGGTTAGGGTTAGGGTTAGGGTTAGGGTTAGGGTTAGGGTTAGGGTTAGGGTTAGGGTTAGGGTTAGGGTTAGGGTTAGGGTTAGGGTTAGGGTTAGGGTTAGGGTTAGGGTTAGGGTTAGGGTTAGGGTTAGGGTTAGGGTTAGGGTTAGGGTTAGGGTTAGGGTTAGGGTTAGGGTTAGGGTTAGGGTTAGGGTTAGGGTTAGGGTTAGGGTTAGGGTTAGGGTTAGGGTTAGGGTTAGGGTTAGGGTTAGGGTT
>NW_021164280.1:0-2143 GCF_004324835.1 Dendronephthya gigantea | reverse complement strand
CGTAAGCTATGCTACGCTCGCTTGTTTTAAGTTTGAGCGCTCTGGTGACTCTATTCAATTCCAACAATGTGTATCGTACGTCCTGTGTCCCAAGTGCAGGAGTCACCATTGCGCTTTGGTGATAGCCGGGAGGGCACATTGTTTTACACATGTGGTGATATATCTATAGACCAATTGCGAAACTTAGTAACCGCGCCTTCGCTCAACATGGAAACGAGGCTTATTATGCAAAAAACAATATTTGTATTTTTTGCAGTACAAAGCTATTCGCCGAGTTATATGCCGTTTTTCGCCTTTGTTTTACATATTTTTCGATATCTTTCAGCTTGGTTTCATCGTTGTTATCATAGTTTTCAGGCTAGGAAGTTTTGCCTTTCAATTGAGGCGTTTTTGTGTGTTTTCATTAATCTTTCGGCTGCTTTCGTCGGGGAAATATAGAAAAGGCCGACACAAACTCAGGTAAAAGTTTAGTTTTTCCAAACTATTTCGTCTCAAGTTTTGAAAATGTATTTCATTTTTCTCCCTCTTATTTGTGCAAAATTTGGCGATATATATTTGGTGCAAAATCTATGTTTTTTATGTCAAAAATTATTGAAAAGTCACGATCGAACAAACCACCATGTTCACACTTCTCATCTAAAATTTTTATACCAATTTTATCGATCGATAAGATGTAATTTGACAGCAATTTTTCATTTCAGCAAAAAAAATAGTAGAAATCTCTTGACAAAAATAAAGAGATAAAATAAGCATGTTTTATGTTTGTTTTCCCTGTGTAATAGACTACAGAGTACAGTACATGTGATGTGATGCCGACTGAAAAGCAAAATAACTCTTCAACTTGGCACACATGCATGACATGGATAGTAAAATACTTATAACCAAAACATAATATCATTGTCTATTTTGAATTGCCATTTGAATATTCCTTTCCTGGCAATAACATACTATAAAGGTAGCCACAATGCGAGCTGCAGCGTTTTTTAAGATACACCTTTACATGATGGCAAAGCCGAAAGCGAAAAATATTTAAACCGGAGTTCGCAAGTGTTTTCCGTTACGATGGTGAACGGGATCCTTTCCTTTTCAAGTATTCCTGGTTAACCCTTATTAAACATCTATTGCATGGTAGTAGATAGAAAGAATAGTGTTTTGTACTAACAAAAATGCGGTAGAATTCAGATGCAAACTCAGATGCATTCGAATTCGACTTTTATAAAATTCGGCCTTCAGGCCGGCATGCAAGCTATGCATCGTCTGTACTTTATTAAAACGAAAATAAACAAAAACATTTCAGTCAGTTACTTTTGACCATTTTAACAGTATTACTGTGGTATAAAGAAAAAAAATACAGTGATATTTGTGAATAAATTTGAATAAATGAAGCCATTTCAGTCATCAGGTTTGAAAATTATATAATCTGACTGTCACTTTTCAATAATTTTTGACATAAAAAACAGATTTTGCACCAAATATATATCGCCAAATTTGCACAAATAAGAGGGAGAAAATGAAATACATTTTCAAAACTTGAGACGAAATAGTTTGGAAAAACTAACTTTTTACCTGAGTTTGTGTCGACTATTATACTATATACTATATACTATACTATATACTATATACTATATACTATATACTATATACTATATACTATATACTATATACTAATACTATATACTATATACTATATACTATATACTATATACTATATACTATATACTATATACTATATACTATATACTATATATACTATATACTATATACTATATACTATATACTATATACTATATACTATATACTATAACTATATACTATATACTATATACTATATACTATAACTATATACTATATACTATATACTATATACTATATACTATATACTATAACTAACTATAATATATACTATATACTATACTATATACTATATACTATATACTATATACTATACTATATACTATATACTATACTATAACTATACTATATACTATATACTATATACTATATACTATATACTATATACTATATACTATATATATACTATATACTATATACTACTATACTATATACTATATACATATACTATATACTATATACTAATATATATACTAACTATATACTATATACTATATACTATATACTATAT
>NW_021164279.1:0-2159 GCF_004324835.1 Dendronephthya gigantea | reverse complement strand
GAAAACTCGTCCGCGCAAGCGCACTAACGATTTTTTTTGACTTTTTTTGTGCACCGCGACAAACGGGACAGCCAAAAACAGATAAATACCGAGTTTTGCAGCAATATTTCGACGAAAAATCGTCCGCGCATGTGCAATAACGATTTTTTTATTGTTTTTGTGCACCGCGACTAACGGGACGGCCAAAAACAGATAAATACCGAGGTTGGCAGCAGTATTTCGACGAAAAATCGTCCGCGCATGCGGACTAACGGTTTTTTTTTACTGTTTTTGTGCACCGCGACCAACGGGACGGCCAAAAACCGATAAATACTGAGGTTGGCAGCAATATTTCTACAAAAAATCGTCCGCGCAAGCGCACTAACGACTTTTTTGACTTTTTTTGTGCACCGCGACCAACGGGACGGCCAAAAACAGATAAATACCGAAGTTAACAGCAATATTTCGACAAAAAATCGTCCGCGCATGCGCACTAACGATTTTTTTTGACCTTTTTTATGCACCGCGACCAACGAGACAGCCAAAAACAGATAAATACCGAGGTTTGCAGCAATATTTCGACGAAAAATCGTCCGCGCATGTGCACTACGATTTTTTTTGACTGTTTTTGTGCACCGCGACTAACGGAACGGCCAAAAACAGATAAATACTGAGGTTGGCAGCAATATTTCGACGAAAAATCGTCCGCGCATGCGCACTAACGATTTTTTTTACTGTTTTTGTGCACCGCGACTAACGGGAAGGCTAAAAATAGATAAATACCGAGGTTGGCAGCAATATTTCGACGAAAAATGGTACGCGCATGCGCACTAACGACTTTTTTTATTGTTTTTGTGCACCGCGACTAACGGGACGGCCAAAAACAGATAAGTACCGAGGATTGGCAGTAATATTTCGACGAAAAATCGTCCGCGCATGCACAGTAACGATTTTTTTTGACTGTTTTTTTGCACCGCGACCAACGGGACGGCCAAAAACAGATAAATACCGAGGATGGCAGCAATATTTCGACGAAAAATCGTCCGCGCATGCACACTAAAGATTTTTTTATTATTTTTGTGCACCGCGACGAACGGGACAGCCAAAAACAGATAAATACCGAGGTTGGCAGCAATATTTCGACGAAAAATCGTCCGCGTGCGCACTAACGATTTTTTTTTACTCTTTTTGTGCACCGCGAGTAACGGGACGGCCAAAAACAGATAAATACCGAGGTTTGCAGCAATATTTCGACGAAAAATCGTCCGCGCATGCGCACTAACGATTTTTTTTGACTGTTTTTGTGCACCGCGACTAACGGGAAGGCTAAAAACAGATAAATACCGAGGTTGGCAGCAATATTTCGACGAAAAATCGTACGCGCATGCGTACTAACGATTTTTTTGACTGTTTTTGTGCACCGCGACCAACGGGACGGCCAAAAACAGATAAATACCGAGAATGGCAGCAGTATTTCGACGAAAAATCGTCCGCGCATGCACACTAACGATTTTTTTTACTGTTTTTGTGCACCGCGACAAATGGGACGGCCAAAAACAGATAAATACCGAGGTTGGCAGCAATATTTCGATGAAAAATCGTACGCGCATGCGCACTAAAGATTTTTTTTATTGTTTTTGTGCACCGCGACGAACGGGACAGCCAAAACAGATAAATACCGAGGTTGGCAGCAATATTTCGACGAAAAATCGTCCGCGTGCGCACTAACGATTTTTTTTACTGTTTTTGTGCACCGCGACCAACGGGATGGCCAAAAACAGATAAATACCGAGGTTGGCAGAATATTTCAACGAGAAATCGTACGCGCATGCGCACTAACGATTTTTTTTTATTGTTTTTTTGCACCGTGAGCAACGGGACGGCCAAAAACAGATAAATACCGAGGTTGGCAGCAATATTTCGACGAAAAATCGTCCGCGCATGCGCACTAATGATTTTTTTTACTGTTTTTGTGCACCGCGACCAACGGGATGGCCAAAAACAGATAAATACCGAGGTCGGCAGCAATATTGCGACGAAAAATCGTCCGCGCATGCGCACTAACGATTTTTTTGACTTTTTTTGTGCACCGCGACCAACGGGACGGCCAAAAACAGATAAATACCGAGGTTAACAGCAATATTTTTACGAAAAATCGTCCGCGTATACGCACTAACAAT
>NW_021164278.1:0-2230 GCF_004324835.1 Dendronephthya gigantea | reverse complement strand
CAGAATCTAGCTAACAATTTTATGACTTTCTTTGAGGACAAAATTTTGTAATAATGTAATATTTTGGTATTTTGATTTTTGTTTAAGTTCGTGATGTATTTTTATGTAGCCTCAGTCTTATGCTAATGGGAATTTTTTTTAGATGTGAAGAGAGGACGGCCATCCGAATTAAAGTACTAAATGTGCTTTGTAACATATTAGGAACGTTATCTCTACTATATGAGGTATAAAATATTGGTACTTTGAATAAATTTTAGTCCATTTTTCTAGACATTAGTACGGTGGCCCAGAGGTGCAAAACACAAACGCAAATTCAAAACACAAACGAAATTCAAAAAACATAAACGCAAATCATGAAAGCACGAACGCAAATTCAAAACAGAAACGCAAATTCAAAACACGAACGCAAATTCAAAAAACGAACGCAAATTCAAAACACGAACGCAAACTCAAAACACTAACGCAAAACCAACAACTTGAACGCGGAGAAAAAGGAAGTACAGACTGGTACAGACATACCCTGTCAGTAAAAGGAAGCCTATTTTCGCTGAGTGCAAGTATTAGCGCCATGACAAACACGTGGTTCTTCCAATCTGGCTTGTATCAAATTTGCAAATAAGGTAAGCTTTGATTTTAAAAAACCTTTAAAAGTTATTTTTATGGGCATTTCCTTCCATTTTTATACTTTTTGGAAATATATTTGCGCAGCGTACCGTAGTGTTCACAACTTAGAATTGGCACAAATCACAACATTCATTTTTATGCAAATGTATATGTATATTAGTTGTATAATAAATTCACATTGGATGATAGGTGGTACACATTCCCCATCATGTACTGTACTAGAATTAGGTTTTGCGCATATAAGCAAGTTTTTTTTGTTTTAGTTTGGGAATGATCTCTTTTAAATATAAACATTTTTATCTGCTTTGTGTACTTCCCAATTGATTTGACCAAAACTGTATTAATTAATATTACATTGTATTAATATGATGAGGCGTCAATAAAGTTATAAAAATTTAATTTTTTAACTGCATATATATATATATATATATATATATATAGATGTTTTGTCCATCGTGCGGAAACCTATGTGTTAACAGCAATGAAAATTTTTGCAATTCCTGTGGCTCAGCATTAAAAGACGGAAATCTTACAAAGCCCAAGGAAATGTCAAATAATGCAAGTGGTGGCTTAAAAACTTTAACTTTTGAAGAATTTCTGAAGAGAGGATCAAGCAGAGAAACTAAAGACCAAGAACAACGTCAACAAACCTTTAACGAAATGAAAAAAAGAAAATCAGATGAAAGAACGAAATCATTAAAAAAAAAGAAGGAAGAAATTGTAAAGGTTTGTTTATTATTTCACACTTATACTAGAGATTGACACATGACGGGTTCCCCCTTATCATCATATATTTTCTAAAGTTATAAGACATTGATAAATTTGGCAGTACAACTTAGCAGTAATAGTAAACTTAATATTATTTTGGTAGATAGCATTTGGTTTAGCATTTATACAGTTGTCATATCAGTTTACATGATGCAATCTATGATTATTATGAAATTGTAATTATATAGATAAATAGTGGGTTGGTAGAATGTGGAGTAGCAAGGCAGCTAAAAGTCAAAAAAGGTTCTCTTCTACCTCTCGATTTTAAAAAAAGAAAATGATTCCAGTTGTAAAGTGAAGAGTTTAGGGATGGACAAGCAGTTGGCTCATAATAAACACCTGAGGGATTCTGGTGACTTTGATTGTGTTCTGATGTACCCAGACTTTGGTCTGGTTAACACTATTCCAGGAACTTCACAGCCATTTACAGTTGAGAGATATAAGGAAGCAATTGGAAGGCCTTATAATCGAGTCAACTTGTACTTGTGCAAGGTCTCTGACTTAATTTAAAAGTGAGGATTATTTACCTATAACAAACTGATTTGCATGTAATTAAAGCATATACAGTACAGTTCTCCAATCATGTATGTTAACATCAGTTTTAATTTTTTCAACTTTTAATTCTTGTCACCCTCACTTATGATCTTTTATGACAAAATCCATACAGAAATGATGAAATCAGGTCAAGTTATATTTTTGGCCCTAAAATCAGTCCCATGTTGTTGGATATAAAAAGTACCCCAAAAACCAGGACTTCATGATGTTGTGTGACATAGGACTTAGGATGGCCCCACACTACAATGCTATAGGGCCTATAAGAAACACCTAATGACAATAA
>NW_021164277.1:0-2269 GCF_004324835.1 Dendronephthya gigantea | reverse complement strand
CGGACGAACATTGACAAGAAACTGGAAAACTTACCCGATGTGACGACGGGGAGACGCGACGACGATAGTCTTGGGGAGGGGACGAGCAGGGAAACGGGGAACGTCTCACGTGGGAAAGGACTAGGAAAAGGCAAACCTGGTCACGTTAGGAAGCCGAACGTAACCGATCGCCAGGAACGGAGACGACAAACCGCATCGTTCCAGAGCTCACGGAAACGTCCAGCCGAGCACGAAAGCGGAAAAATGCCACCGCGAAAGATCGCGCCGAGGCCAACTGCGAACACTCCTCCGCCACCTTTGCCGTTGCCTCCACCGAACAGCCCATCGTCGGCTTCTCAGAGCAGTTCGCCGCCTGCTTCCACAAACACATCATCTCCACCACCAACAACAACACACACCACCACCTCTGAGCCTTCGAATCGATGTGAACGAGCCACGACAAAAACTCACAGCGCAGACTCACGAACCCGCCAGCAAAACACAGGTACAATTGATACAGAAATACGCCAAAGCTCTCAGAGACAAACCACCGAATTCTGCTGAGATCTATTTCTTCTGGTTGGTGATGGATCGATGGCGAAACCGATTGGCTCCGCCATTGGTCAACGGCCTTAAACATCATTGGCACGACCTCTCGAATGACGACGAACTTTCGGTCGCAGAGAAGATATTCCACCTTGCTATAACGCCAAACGCAATCACGACCTGCGTCCACCACCTGATTGGTAATATAGTGCGGTCCTACGGTGGACGAAAGACGGAAATACGACCAGGTTCTGCGAAGACTTGGCGAGCGAAATCGACGACTTGCATTACCAGCGCTACAAGGAAGAACTGCTGCGATGTGCCTGTGAAAATTGCGACGACGTTGTGAAGTTCGACGAAAGTTACTCGAGGTATTAGTTATAGAATCTTCACTCCTTTGCTTATTGTTATCGCGTAGCGTTCGTTTTGGCTGTAATCACTGTAAGATACCCAGGTTCGGGCATATACGTGTACGGGTAGCCTCATTTCGTTCGCGCTGAATTTCCATCAGTGTTACCTCGACAATATCAACTCGACAATTCTTTTCCATGCAGTAGTAGACTTTAGCCTCTTGAGGCAGGATATTAATGTTATGATCCAAAACCAAAACATATAACTGCATGCATGATATTTCCGTTTAGCTATTACGAAGGCCTGGAGTCGGACGACCACGAACGGCAGCCAGTGTTATTGAAGGACAGACCGATGCACTGCGAAAGCACCGAACTGTATGCGCAAACCCTGCGTACAAATTCGCGGGCTAAGCAGCTCCAATTTACAACGATGGTTTTATTTCGCCAACACCACCCCGCTGTTCAGTGTCCCTACCCTCGCTATGGCGCCACCGACGACTGTATTGACGTCGACCCTGAAATACCTTGAACCATATCTCCGCGAGAGGGGGTTACAAGATCCGCTGCCGACATCATGGTCAATCCCGGCGGCAGACTGCACCAAAGGTCGCTTGATCCGCGTCGAGAAATCCTCCGTTCACCTATATGATGGCGACTCCTGCGAGATCTCGCTTACGGTGGACAGCGAGCCCGAGCTGCTTCGATTGGCGACGCACAATCACGGCGAGTCGATCAGAGTTCGAATGCTTAATTCGGACAGCCCGGAGACCGAGTATTCTTTCAGCATATACAAACAGGCTGAAAAACTCCACCGAAATGTCTCTGTTCCTCACACGCCACGTCGGCATCGAATGCATGCGGGCTGCAAGGAGCTTGCTGTTCGCCGCTCAAGAAGTTACCTGCAAGTTTACATTGAAGAGGGAATCGCGGTGCCAACTGACCACCATGGCCGCAGGCTCCTAAATATCTTCGCCAAAGGCCAGGACGGAAAGATTCGCAACTTCGCAGAGAGTCTGGCGAGTAGCGGACACACCATGTCCTTCTACACGACCGGTGTAGAAGCAGCGATCGACGCTTCAATGCGAGAAGCCATCGCCGCCAAGAGGGGCATTTTCAATCTGCCGGACGAGGCCTTCACCTATCCATTCAGACCGTGGGACATTCGCAGAATTGGCAGGAAAAACGATCACGACCGCGTCTACCAAGACAAACGGGAAATTCTTAATGCCCCAATCGACCCCGGGACAGCTTGGAGACCAGACGAAAAGGTTTCCGCTGCTCATGGTGGCGACGAAATGACCGGCGGGATTCCAGAGAGTGAAACCACCGACCAATTTTTCCTCCAGCTGGTTCCATGCACGCTCTTTTGGGAGAGTAAATGCTACGTGGGA
>NW_021164276.1:0-2408 GCF_004324835.1 Dendronephthya gigantea | reverse complement strand
AAAGGATAAAGTAAATTAAATAACCATAACCGTTCAGCACAAGATCTTGCTGTCTAGTGGCGAGGGCGATGGTCTCCCAAGTGGTAAATCGATGGTTCGAATCCTACCATAACCGTTTTTCATTATGAACTTCGTGGAAAGGGTAAAGTAAACTAAATAACCCTGGTCATCCAGCACAAGACCTTGCAGTCTAGAGGCGAAGACGATGGTCTCCCAAGTGTTAAATCGATGGTTCGAATCGTACCATAACCGTTTTCATTATGAATTTCGTAAAAGGATAAAGTAAACTAAATAACCATGGCCATCCAGCACAAGATCTTGCAGTCTAGTGGCGAGGACAATGGTCTCAGAAGTGGTAAATCGATGGTTCGAATCCTACCATAACCATTTTTTATTATGAGCTTCGTGAAAGGATAAAGTAAACTAAATAACCATGGTCATCCAGCACAAGACCTTGCGGTCTAGAGGCGAAGACGATGGTCTCCCAAGTGTTAAATCGATGGTTCGAATCCTACCTTAACCGTTTTCATTATGAACTTCGTTAAAAGGATAAAATAAATTAAATGACCATTACCGTTCAGCACAAGATCTTGCTGTCTAGTGGCGAGGGAGATGGTCTCCCAAGTGGTAAATCGATGGTTCGAATCCTACCATAACCCTTTTTCATTATGAACTTCGTTAAAACAGTAAGTAGATCAAATAAACATAGCCGTTCACCCAAAGAACTTGTGGTCAAGTGGCTAAGACAATTTTCTCCCAAGTGTTAAATCGATGTTTCGAATCCTGCCAAAACTATTTTTTATTATGAACTTCGTGAAAGGATAAAGTAGACTAAATAACCAGGGTCATTCAGTACAAGACCTTTCGGTCTAGTGGCGAAGACGATGGTCTCCCAAGTGTTAAATCGATGGGTCGAATCCTGCCAAAAGCTTTTTTATTATGAACTTCGTAAAAGGATAAAGAAAACTAAATAACCATGGCCATCCAGCACAAGACCTTGTAGTCGAGTGGCGAGGAGGATGGTCTCCCAAGTGGTAAATCGATGGTGCGAATCCTACCATAACCGTTTTTCATTATAACTTCGAGAAAAGGATAAAGTAAATTAAATAACCATAACCGTTCAGCACAAGACCTTGTGGTCTAGTGGCGAAAACAATGGTCTCCGAAGTGTTAAATCGATGGTTCGAATCCTACCATAACCGTTTTTCATTATGAACTTTGTGAAAAGGATAAAGTAAATTAAATGACCATGGGCGTTCAGCTCCAGATCTTGTAGTCTATGTGATATATATATTGAATATTTAATTAGGCTGTAAGGTATAAATATGCATGCGTAATTAGCAGCGTTGTTGGCTTGCTGGAAGATGCTGTAACATAGAATAAAACAGAGAATAAAACATTTTATGAAGACTAGATCAATCTGTATCAATCCGTATCAGAGACAAGGCATATACACTACAATTGGGCTCACTGAGGAGAAAGTCAGGGCTGTGGTGAATGCTACGGAGCCGAAAACAGCCTCTAAAGTTCGGAGTTTTATTGGTCTGGTAAATTTCTGTAGTCTGTTCATTCCAGATTTAGCTATAACGGCTGAACCCCTGCGGAAGTTAACCAGGACAACTACACCTTTTGTTTGTGAAATTGAACAGAATAAGGTGTTTCAAGAGCTTAAGAATACGGTGTCTACCGCTGATTCATTGGCTTTTTTTGATAAAGATGCAGAAACGTCGATAATCTCAGATGCTAGTCCTGTTGGTCTTGGTGCAGTGCTTGTGCAAAAGCAACAAAATGTAATGAAGGTTGTGGCATATGCTAGTAGATTTCTTTCTGACATGGAAAGGCGGTATTCTCAGACGCAGAAAGAAGCATTAAGTATAGTATGGGCTTGTGAGCGTTTTCATGTGTATTTGTTCGGGATTCACTTTGAGGTTTTGACAGACCATAAACCATTAGAAGTGATTTATTCCAAAACCCATAGGCCCTCTGCACGAGTCGAAACGTGGGTTCTGAGATTGCAGAATTATGATTTTACTGTTAAGTATCTTCCGGGTCCAGAAAACATCGCGGACACGTTGTCTCGGAAACAGTTGTTGAAGAAATCGAGTCCAGCGGTCGTGACTGTGAAGTTTCGCGTCAAAACGGATAGCTATCGCCTAAACCAAGAAGGCAGTGTTGGCCTCCTAAACGTTTTGGTGATTATTTACTATATAAGTAATTCGTAGTACTTTATGATACCTTATAGTACTATATATATATATATATTGAAGTTTTAGAAACAGTAGAATTAAGCGAACATTATCATGTATACAAAGTGCGAAAACCTATGGAAAAATCATTTAAAATCTGTTTCTAAAAAGTGTTTGCAACATTTCTTCCATAGCATGTTACTAGCCCTATTGGTGCCACTG
>NW_021164275.1:0-2437 GCF_004324835.1 Dendronephthya gigantea | reverse complement strand
CAAAGAAATTTGAGGAGCTTTTCATTCAACTTGTCTTCTTGGTAGTTTATGGCTCTTTGACTGAGATTGAGAGTTGATTAAATAGCCTTTCTCTCTTTACCTTTTTGGTGAAGTTTACCACGTCCACTAGCTTGACCCATGCATAGGAGCAACTCATGAAGTCTGTTATTTGTTTGTCTAGAAATGGGTCATTGCATTTATCGATTGTTCCAGGTAGGTTTACGACAAAACTAAATAATAGTACCAATTTTACCATTTCTTCGCTTATGTATGTTTTACTATTGCCCCGCTAATGGTTCTTACCAATCGTGGTTTTGAATTCGTTCCTCAACAATTTCAGCATCCGTCGACAACAATTGTGAAAGGTGCTGGCATGGTTCTGAAGGTGATAATCGAGGTACGTTTTATTCATTCATTCATCCATTGAGAATTTTCTGCCTTTGACGAACGTCATTTATAACGCTCTGCATTTTTTTAGCCGTGATGAATGTACATATTAGTTCAGTTGATATTTAAGAGGTTTTAAAGGGTCTTAATTTTGAGAGGTATTATACACACTTCAAATCAAGCCAGGAACAGATGACGGAAAATGAGTGAACTATAGATCCTCCGGCAGGAATCGAACCTACGCTTTTGCGATGCCGGTGCAATGCTCTTGTCACTGAAGACGTACAGTTGACTCATTTTTCCATCAACTGTTCCCTGCTTGAATTTGAAGTGCGTATAACACCACTCGAAATTAAGACCCTTTAAAACCTCAAGAATATTCCTGCATCGTGTGAAGTGCCTAAAATCATCTGTTAATATTTAGTTAGAACTTCACTTTAGGAAGCTGATGAAGAAACCGCGGCAAAAATACAAGTTCTGGCGCTTGCCGAGGGCGCTTTACCAAAACGCTTACGCATGGCCATGTTTACGCAAAGCACTGATAAACGTTCGCTATTGAACAGGTGCGAATTAGTGTGATAAATTAACAAATTGTTGCAGAGGTATAGCCTCTATTCCATCCGCAGGACCAGAGTTATATTTTAGCAACATTCTCAGATTCATCTTAAAACTTGTGATTTTATAATCCTCTATATACTAGCCATCTGTAAATAGGTCAATTGAGACTAACAAGCATACTCCATAAGTAATTTATAATCATTATTGTTGGCATTGCATCATCCAACAGCAATGGCATTACTTGCGAGAATAATGTTCGTATTAAAGTAGTTATAGTTTTTAATGTCTAAAATATACAAGAAAGTTTAAATGCGAGATTTCCTGTTCATAATTTTTGGTTCATAAACAATTATGTAATAAATTTGAATACGATTTTCACAGCCTGCTGGTTTGCTCTATTATCTTGAAAGCCCTGACGAAGTAAGAAATTTTTGAAAACTTTTTTGCGAGGGCCATTATTTACATAAACCCATTGAGGTGATTCTGACTAACCAATCGTATTCATGACTAAGTGGTATCAACTGCTTTGGTAACTAAACTCCATCATTCATCCTTAAACTGTGCCAACTGCCCCACTGAGGAAATAATTAAATGGTAATTCATTCAGAAGTGTAAAACCTTTTTGTAAAGAAACAATTTTGTTGGAAAGTTTTTATCTTTCCTTCAGCCACCAGAGACTGAAGAAGATCGTTTATCAATTCGTGACAATGTAAAGCTTGCAGAAGTACGTTTTAAATCAACAATCGTGTTCCAAAATTTCATAATGCATGCTTGCATGTACGTATAAGCCTGTTATTTCACGTGCTATACTTGTGTCTTAGAGCTCTGGAAAAACGAGGGGAACGTTGAGGAATCAACTTGAAGGATATCTCTGGCATTGGAGGACAAAAATAGGATTCAAATCCAGGAAAGATGTGAGAATTTAAATCCACTTTTTTATTACAAGTAAGTGTTCGTATTAAGAAAATGGGAAAATGTTTTAGTCGTTTGAAAGATGAAAAAGCAATGATATTTAAGCGGATCTTTTTTACAGATTCAGTCAAGATCTGACAGGGTACAACCTGATTTGGAATTACAAGGTAAGTCTCGAAGTTAAGGTTAGTTTCCGTTGAAAATATAGGATATGGAAATGTAATGGAGGATTTCCTGTCGCTATGAGTATAACATGACAAATTCAATAGTCCTGACCTCTTTCTCTAAACTGTTCTCGTAAAAGAGTATGAAACAATTTCTTATGTTTTCAATGTGACAGACGCGAGAGGAACTTCTGGGGCACTCGAATCTGATTTGCACGCATTTGCAATGGAAAAAGATCTGAGTGGAAACTACGTTGTCTTTTGGAATCACCTTTAGTTTGAAGTCCTGTATGAATGTTTAGCTGATGAACTGAAACAGGTTAGTGATAAGCCTAACTGCTCTAGCTTTTTAACAGTTCTTCATAAAGCGTCCCCCCCCCTTATTCCTCGATAGGAATCAAACTCAGTAACGTATC
>NW_021164274.1:0-2598 GCF_004324835.1 Dendronephthya gigantea | reverse complement strand
TTTGCATCCTGTTTTGTTCCTTTATACTTGACACATACTGATTTATACTGTTTCTAATACTCTAATATTCTAATGCACTAATTTCTACTAATAATCAATGCCTTAAGATAATTTACTTTTGTGTAGACATCGAAGAGGATGGATCTGTCTTGTTGCTTCAATTGTTCTTCAACGAGACCTTGACCTGCTAAATAGTCAGATGATTTGCGAATCGCTCTCGACATCTTAACATAACTCCATTTTGAAGTTCAAATTTTTCGCTTGATTTTCTTTTCAATTGTGATATGTCGAGTTAATCTGCTTTGGTTTTTATTCACAATTGAAAAGAGAATTGAGCGAAATATTCCGTTCCATCGAAGATTTCCCCCTCCACCAATATAGTGAAAATCCACCTTAATAACACCGAATCCACAAACAATGCAGCATAAATGTGACCTTCCACGGGAAAACGTGCGTTAACAATAGTTCGCTGAAACAGCAAAAACGAACGGATAACGAACGGGTAGTGAACGATCTGTCATAACGTTTCAACGAACCCAAAAAACGTTTTGACGAATTCAACTAAAAATGTGAACGTTAAAGTCGAGAATACGAACGGATAAATAAACGTTCAATCTGAAGCCGTTTGAACGATTTATGTTTATGAACGGTTTTAAAGAATTTTGAAATATTTTCAAACACGTAACATGTGTTGGCGCAAGTATGCGTTACATATAAATAGCTATACCTTCATTTGAATGTTTAACTAAATTTTTTAGCTTAACTACCTAAATCACATTGTTTTATACTTTATATATATATACATTTGCATTTTGCATCAAAATTCGGGTTTATTCGTTAGAAAGCCTTCAGTTATCAGTACAAATTATCATCGTTATGTCAAATTAATCAATGCATCATCTGCAACTATACACATCAAAATATTCAGGGCGTGTTTATTTGCAACAACGTTACAGATGTTTAAATCTCTCCACGGACAAACTAAATTTATGGGTGGTTAAGGACATATAAACACATGCATGCATCCGTTTTATTAACACGGCTCTAAACCGAGAGTAAACGAAGATTGCAATAAATGGCCTGGCTTCGATAATAATATCATAGGCAATGTCATTGGTCACCGTCTCAGTTTAGTTGAGTTTCAGCTACGGGATACATATTTTATGTTAAGCTAAACACAAGAGATTCCATTGTTCACTATTGCTTATACTCTTTGACGCGCAAACGACTAAATTAATTAGCGCAAGGTCAAGTTGTTTACAGATGATAACCAGACATTAAGCCCGGCGCACACTGGAGGAAACAGCTGAGCTGAACGTCACTCGTGGCTGTTAGCTGAGCTGTTTCCTCAGGTGTGCGGTGTCGTGTTCCGCGATTTTCGCTACGCGTGCCATGAGCGCAGAATATTCAACATGTTGAATAATTTTGTGCACGAGTGAACATTTCCTCACAGTGTGCGCGCGTTCTGAGCTATCAGCTCATCAACAATACCAACGCGCATGCGTCTTTTCCATGTTTTACTGAAGTCAAGATGGCCGATGTCGATGAAAATCTAGACTCGAGCTCGTCGGGAGATGAAGAGGTTTTGCTTTCCCTTCTGATACTGCGGTGGAGGCGAAGCCGTTTGAGAGCAGCTAACCGAAAGACTTGGGTTAAATCCTGGGTTTCACGCCGCCAAACCCATGGGGCATGTGCGAATATTGTTCGTGAATTGAATTACGAAGATCCAGAGAAATTCAGACAATATCATCGCCTAGACAGAACTTCATTTCAGGAAATTTTGACCTTAATATACCCTTTGGTCGAAAAGAAAGACACTCACCTTCGCTGCTCGATAAAACCCATTGAACGATTGTCCGTGACATTACGTTTTTTAGCTACAGGTTTGTCTATGTTTGTTTCCCAGTTTTGTTGTATTATTGTCAATAATGATACTATACAGACACGGAGTTTACTAATGAATGCCTCTTTTTTAAAACTTATCATTTTCAGGAGAGACATTCAGAAGTCTTTCCTTCGAATATCGAATTGGTGAGAGAACAATATCATGCATAGTAGAAGAAACATGTCAAGCCTTGCATGAAGTTATGAAAGACAAGTATTTAAAGGTATAAAATTTTATTTTGTAAACTGTGTAGCTATAAAATATTAATAACAAGTATCAGTAATAAGTATATTAATATAAATTATAATGTATTGTCCTTTTCAGTAGTGATCCTCTCTGTAGGGCATACTATTTTGCCCATAAATTGGAGGTTGTTCGCTTTGTGGGGTACCAGGCATGATTGGGTGGAAATAATTTCTCTGGGGTTGGGGTTGTATGACTGTTGGTGTCTGTACTTCCTGGGTCAGTAATCCAGCCTGAGCTTGAAAAATAATATTATTTATTTTGTTTTGTGCCAAATTGCTTGCCACTTTATCCAATTCAGACAAAGCTTTGGCAACATAATTCCCAAAAGCATCATAAATGGTGTCGTTCCCTTTTTTTTGCTTGTTTGCAATAGACTGAGACAAATTCTTGATCAGGTGATACTCCTCCTCAGCCTGTTTCTTTCTGGACATTGCTCGTTTTTCAGTGGTTCACTTGTTGATCTTCCA
>NW_021164273.1:0-2692 GCF_004324835.1 Dendronephthya gigantea | reverse complement strand
AACATGATCAATTTTTGCTGTGTACACCGACGCCATTTTGATTCAGGAAATGTCTTGATACTTGGTGTAATATACGACATATATAGCAGATTCAGCAGTTTTAACGGTATTTAATGAAGTTTCGGGCATTTTTGCTGTGCAAGCAGGTTTCAACAAGGAAGCTTTGGAGTTTTACGAGGTTTTTCGCAAATTTTCATAGTTTTTCAAAACTAAATTAGTCAGAGAAGACTTAGACACCCGCCAATTTTGCTTACACGCATCAAAATCATCCACGAGCGTTTTGTTTCTAGTCAAGTTATATATAATAATTACTACACAATTCCTTTCCAGCAATACCCCTTTTTTATATTAACTACATTTATAATACACACGTTTTCTCAACAAAACTATTTACAACACCTCAGTTTTTTGATTGTCAGTCATTAGATTGCAGAGAGACAACGAAGAGCTGAAAAGTGAAAAGGAGTCCAGAAAGTTCAAATCGGAAAAGATCAGAGTGTTCCAAAACAGTGGAAAAAGTGTTTAAGATGCGTGAAAACAAGGAATCCCTCATTTCTTTCTTATGTGAACACTGGAGGTCATGTAACTCCTCCCGGTGGTGTTCCATTTCAACTATGTACGTAACTGCTAAAGAAAGATGCTATGTTTTATATCCCGGTGATTCCCCGATCGATAGTGTTACAAGTAATGAGGTGTCTTCGCTTCATAGCAACCACGAAGAAGCAGACACTCGTTTAATTCTACATGCTAACCACGCAGCAGCAACGTACGATAAAGTTATTATCAAAAGCCCTGATACAGATGTTCTTATACCTGCGATTGGTATGCAACAACAGATGCAGAAAGAGATTTCTTCTTGACTGGCACGGGAGATAGACGTCGTTGCGTATTTGAAGCAATTATGTCGAAATTCTTGGGCGTGGCTGTTGCTCTTTGTTTACCAGGCTTTCATGCTTTTACCGGTAATGGCATTAGCAATGAAGCAGCATCATGGTATCAGTGTTTAAGTGCAGAAGTCGATCTTCCATCACTGGTTGGAAATGGCTGGACGCTTGACGATAAAGAGCTGGAGATAACTTGGATGACACGCCCACGCGCTCCGCGATCTTTAATTGAGTTTGTTGAGTGCAAGTGCAAGACTCTAGATGCTGGACCATGCGTTGTTCCTGCAAAAAGGCTGACTTAAAGTGCACCGACCTATGTTCGTGTGGTGATTGCCAGAATGCAGTAGTTGAAGATGGTAACGACGATGATAGCAGTTATGGCCTGGCTCAATCTGATGACGATGATGAACTTGAAGGATCAGGATCTAATCTGGACTTCGGAGATGACGTCGATGATGAGTTGTGGTATTAGCTGTCCGATTAAAAGGGTTGAGTTCAACATTTTATTTGTGTTTTAAAATTATAAGGCGCTCGTAATTCTCCCACAATGGTATTAAAACGTATGGCTGATATCAACCTTGGTATGCGTGTTTAATATTTTAACATGTACAGTAGTTGTACGTTGCAAATCACGTTTAAATAGATGTTGGCGTTGGTAATTAACTTTGTCAAAAAACTGAGATGTTGTAAATAGTTTTGTTGAGAAAACGTGTGTATTATAAAAGTAGTTAATATAAAACAAAGGGCATGCGTGAAAAGAATTGTGTAGTAATTATTTTATATAAATTGACTAAAAAAAAACGCTCGTGGATGATTTTGATGCGTGTAAATAAAGTTGTTCTTATTTATTTGTAAATTCCAAGAGCAGAATGCTATGAAAAATCGCAAATTGGCGGATGTTTTTCCGATTAATTGTTGTCTAAGTCTTCTCTGACTAACTTAGTTTTGAAAAACTATGAAAATTTGCGGAAAACCTCGTAAAACTCCACTCAAAGCTGAAAGCTTCCTTGTTGAAACCTGCTTGCACAGCAAAAATGCTCGAAACTTCATGTAAATACCGGTATAAAATTGCTGAATATGCTATATATGTCGTATATTACACCAAGTATCGTAGACATTTCCTGAATCAAAATGGCGTCGGTGTACACAGCCAAAAATTGATCATGTTGTCACATCAGGAGTGAACAATGTTGTGCTGCACCCTGGGAACAGTATTGTTAACAATGTTGTTGAAGGTTGTTGAATCATCAATATTGATGCTATGTTGTTGTAACAAGTTGCAACAACATTGATGACTCAACAAGGTTCAACAACATCGTTAACAATACTGTTCACAGGGTGCAGCACAACATTGTTCACTCCTGTTTTTAACAACTTGCATCAACATGATGATTTTTACGCGTGTATTGCAAAACATGCAAATTCACTGATTTTTCGAAGATGAAATGCTCGAAAACTGCAGGTTTGTGAAGGTGAAAACAAGTGAATTTAGACTTTCTATAATTTATCCTAATTTTCTATCGTGTTTTCAAGTAGTGCCCGAAGGGGCAACGAAAATCGTTTTCTAAGCGACTTTTCGTGCCAGAGAATACGGAATATCCTAATTTTCTATCGTGTTTTCAAGTAGTGCCCGAAGGGGGGCAACGAAAATCGTTTTCTAAGCGACTTTTCGTGCCAGAGAATACGGCCTAAAAATATATATTTCAATTCTCCACTTACTTGTTCATACAGAAAGTTTTCTCGAATCTCTTCATTTGATTCTTCATTTAGACTTAGCCTGGCGCCTCCTTGGTTACCATCAAAATTAA
>NW_021164272.1:0-2781 GCF_004324835.1 Dendronephthya gigantea | reverse complement strand
TAAAAACAGCAAATGACGTCATCAAACTGGAAATGACGTCATCAACCCGAAAGTTGATCTTAAACGACGTAAAATCGCGCGCTGAACAAAACTAGCTTGGTCCCAGCCCCATAGAACCTATAGTTTACGAGATATTGCCTTTTAGGAAACCGGAAATGACGTCATAAAAACAGGAAATGACGTCATCAAACTTGAAGTGACGTCATCAAACTGGAAGTTGATCTCAAACGACGTAAAATCGCGCGCTGAACGAAAATAGCTTGGTCCCAGCTCCATAGGACCTATCGTTTACGAGTATAGCCCTTTAAAAAAACCAGAAATGACGTCATAAAAACAGAAAAAGACGTCATCAAACCGGAAGTTGATCTCAAACGACGTAAGATCGCGCGCTGAAGAAAACTAGCTTGGTCCCAGCTCCATAGGACCTATCGTTTTCGAGATATGGCCCTTTAAAAAAAACGGAAATGACGTCATAAAAAAAGAAAAAGACGTCATCAAACCGGAAGTGACGTCATTAAACCGGAAGTTGATCTCAAACGACGTAAAATCGCCTGCTGAACAAAACTAGCTTAGTCCCAGCTCCATAGGACCTATCGTTTACGAGATATAACCTTTTAGAAAACCAGAAATGACGTCATAAAAACAGAAAATACGTCATCAAACGGAATGGACGTCATCACCGAAGTTGATCTTCAAACGACGTAAAATCGCGCGCTGAACAAAACTAGCTTGGTCCCAGCTCCATAGGACCTTAGTTTACGAGATATGCCTTTAAAACCGAAATGACGTCATAAAAACAGGAAATGACGTCATCAAACGGAAGTGACGTCATCAAACGGAAGTTGATCTCAAACGACGTAAAATCGCGCGCTGAACAAAACTAGCTTGGTCCCAGCTCCATAGGACCTATCGTTTACGAGATATGGCCTTTTAAAAAACCGGAAATGACGTCATAAAAACAGAAAATGACGTCATCAAACCGGAAGTGACGTCATCAAACCGGAAGTTGATCTCAAACGACGTAAAATCGCGCGCTGAACAAAACTAGCTTGGTCCCAGCTCCATAGGACCTATAGTTTACGAGATATGGCCTTTTAGAAAACCGGAAATGACGTCATAAAAAAAATGACGTCATCAAACCGGAAGTGACGTCATCAAACCGGAAGTTGATCTCAAACGACGTAAAATCGCGCGCTGAACAAAACTAGCTTGGTCCCAGCTCCATAGGACCTATCGTTTACGAGATATGGCCTTTTAGAAAACCGGAAATGACGTCATAAAAACAGAAAATGACGTCATCAAACTGGAAGTGACGTCATCAACCTGGAAGTTGATCCTTTAAACGACGTAAAATCGCGCGCTGAACAAAACTAGCTTGGTCTTAGCTCCATAGGACCTATAGTTTACGAGATATGGCCTTTTAGAAAACCGGAAATGACGTCATAAAAACACAAAGATGCGTCATCAAACCGGAAGTGACGTCATCAAACCGGAAGTTGATCTCAAACGACGTAAAATCGCGCTGAACAAAACTAGCTTGGTCCCAGCTCCATAGGACCTATAGTTTACGAGATATGGCCTTTTAGAAAACCGGAAATGACGTCATAAAAAAAAAATGACATCATCAAACTGGAAGTGACGTCATCAAACCGGAAGTTGATCTCAAACGACGTAAAATCGCGCGCTGATCAAAACTAGCTTGGTCCCAGCTCCATTGGACCTATAGTTTACGAGATATTGCCTTTTAGAAAACCAAAAATGACGTCATAAAAACAGAAAATGACGTCATCAAACCGGAAGTGACAACATCTTTAAACCGGAAGTTGATCTCAAACGACGTAAAATCGCGCGCTGAACAAAACTAGCTTGGTCCTAGCTCCATAGGACCTATCGTTTACGAGATATGGCCTTTTAGAAAACCGGAAATGACGTCAAAAACAGAAAATGACGTCATCAAACTGGAAGTGACGTCATCAACCCGGAAGTTGATCTAAACGACGTAAAATCGCGCGCTGAACAAAACTAGCTTGGTCCCAGCTCCATAGGACCTATAGTTTACGAGATATGGCCTTTTAAAAAACCGGAAATGACGTCATAAAAACAGAAAATGACGTCATCAAACCGGAAGTGACGTCATCAAACCGGAAGTTGGTCTCAAACGACGTAAAATCGCGCGCTGAACAAAACTAGCTTGGTCCCAGCTCCATAGGACCTATCGTTTACGAGATATGGCCTTTTAAAAACCGGAAATGACGTCATAAAAACAGAAATGACGTCATCAAACCGGAAGTGACGTCATCAAACCGGAAGTTGATCTCAAACGACGTAAAATCGCGCGCTGAACAAAACTAGCTTGGTCCCAGCTCCATAGGACCTATCGTTTACGAGATATGGCCCTTTAAAAAACCGGAAATGACGTCATAAAAACAGAAAATGACGTCATCAAACCGGAAGTGACGTCATCAAACCGGAAGTTGATCTCAAACGACGTAAAATCGCGCGCTGAACAAAACTAGCTTGGTCCCAGCTCCATAGGACCTATCGTTTACGAGTATATCCCTTTAAAAAAACCGGAAATGACGTCATAAAAACAGAAAATGACGTCATCAAACCGGAAGTTACGTCATCAAACCGGAAGTTGATCTCAAACGACGTAAAATCGCGCGCTGAACAAAACTAGCTTGGTCCCAGCTCCATAGGACCTATCGTTTTCGAGATATGGCCTTTTAAAAAAACCGGAAATGACGTCATAAAAACAGAAAATGACGTCATCAAACGGAA
>NW_021164271.1:0-2822 GCF_004324835.1 Dendronephthya gigantea | reverse complement strand
TTGGGAAGCTGCTGATACTTATAATATCGATATTATTAAACTTCATTGTTGATCATAAACTATGAGAAGTACGAATGGCAAGTAAAATTGGCAAGTGTGACTAGTACACTTACTGCCTCTTAATTATCAATGGTTAAGTCGAGACAGCAGCACAAGTATTTGGAGAAACCCTGTTCTCTGGGTTAACTTTAGTGAGTTGTGTTGTCTCACCTTAATTGTTTCAAAGGTTTCCCAATATATAAAAAGAGTTTAAATATAGTTTTAAAATATAGTTTAAAGTTTAAAACAAGTTATTAAATGGTACCCATCAATCATGATTCAAGCCCCCCCCTGCTTGGCAAAAACTTAGGAAAGCTTGTGTTATGCAGATAACTAGAAGTTGTTTTCAAACATTTTCAAGACAACACTGCTGTATTCTAGACTAGTCTAGGAATAAATGACCACAATGAAAGGTGCAACTAATTGACTTGGCTAACTGTTAAGAAAGTTATTTTCTTATCAGCCGGGCCATTGCTGTATAAATAGCATTTCGTACCTTCCAATGTGCCAAATGAGTTTTCATTGAGAGTTTGTGGCAACCTGTCATAATCATCATTATCTTCATTAAACACATCCTCAGGAAGGTTATACCTTTGACGCTTCTCTTTATTGATAGGTTGTTGTAACATTTGTCTACATGGCTTAACATACACTGGCTTATTGTTACTGAAGACTCTGTTGATTACAGAACCAGTTAAATGTTGACCTGGTGCCAATGTAGGCTTGAGCAGTGTTGTGTGGACAGAATGGACAATTTCAATATCAACGTCATCAGGCAGTGTTCCCTGGAAAGCTTGACGTATTTCAAGTTCTACGTCAATGTCACTCCACTCTTTCTGAAACTCAAAGGCACTAATAATGTGTCCATTTTCTTGTAAAAACACTTTACTTCCTTGCCGGGGTATGTCCTTGACATCTGGACCAGTTAGTAGGATAACATCACGTGAGAACGGCCCAGTACTTACTTTTTTCGTTTTTTTCGAGTCCTTCCCTTTTCTCCAACGATTTGATTTTATTGCTGATCGTTGGTTACCAAAGAATCTTCTAGTGTTATACGAAGGACTTGACATCTGGAATTGTTGTGAAGAAGATGAAACTGCAGCCAAAGCTTGGGTTGTACCCTGTGTTGTACGAGTACATGTACTTGTTCCCCTCTTAGTGCGGGTTGACTTGGCACTTGGTCGAACATGTTAAAGAGACCTCGAGTTGTTCCCCTCTTAGTGCGGGTTGAGTGGGCACTTTATTGAACATGTTTGGGAGACTTCGAGTTGTTCCCCCTATAGTGCGGGTTGACTGGGCACTTTGTCGAACATGTTCTGAGACCTCGAGTTGTTCCACTCTAGGTGCCGGTTGATTTGGCACTTTGTCGAACATGTTCGGGAGACCTCGAGTTTTTCCCCTCTTAGTGCATGTTGACTTGGCACTTGGTCGAACATGTTAAAGAGACCTCGAGTTGTTCCCCTCTTAGTGCGGGTTGAGTGGGCACTTTATTGAACATGTTTGGGAGACTTCGAGTTGTTCCCCTCTTAGTGCAGGTTGACTTGGCACTTGGTCGAACATGTTAAAGAGACCTCGAGTTGTTCCCCTCTTAGTGCGGGTTGAGTGGGCACTTTATTGAACATGTTTGGGAGACCTCGAGTTGTTCCCCCTATAGTGCGGGTTGACTGGGCACTTTGTCGAACATGTTCTGAGACCTCGAGTTGTTCCACTCTAGGTGCCGGTTGATTTGGCACTTTGTCGAACATGTTCGGAGACCTCGAGTTTTTCCCCTCTTAGTGCATGTTGACTTGGCACTTGGTCGAACATGTTAAAGAGACCTCGAGTTGTTCCCCTCTTAGTGCGGGTTGAGTGGGCACTTTATTGAACATGTTTGGGAGACTTCGAGTTGTTCCCCTCTTAGTGCAGGTTGACTGGGCACTTTGTCGAACATGTTCTGAGACCTCGAGTTGTCCCTCTTAGTGCTGGTTGACTTGGCACTTTGTCGAACATGTTCGGGAGACCTCGAGTTGTTCCCCTCTTAGTGCGCGTTGAATGGGCAGTTTATGGAACATGTTCGGGAGACCTCAAATTGTTCCCCTCTTAGTGCCGGTTGACTGGGCACTTTGTCGAACATGTTCGGGAGACCTGGAGTAGTTCCCCTCTTAGTGCAGGTTGACTGGGCACTTTGTCGAACATGTTCGGGAGACCTCGAGTTGTTCCCCTCTTAGTGCGGGTTGACATGGCACATTGTCGATCATGTTCTGCGACTTCGAGTTGTTCCCCTCTAAGTGCGGTTGACTTGGCACTTTGTCGAACATGTTCGGGAGACCTCGAGTTGTTCCCCTCTTAGTGTGGGTTGACTTGGCACTTTGTCGAACATGTTCGGGAGACCTCAAGTTGTTCCCCTCTTAGTGCGGGTTGACTGGGCACTTTATCGAACATGTTCGGGAGACCTCGAGTTGTTCCCCTCTTAGTGCGGGTTGACTGGGCAGTTTATGGAACATGTTCGGGAGACCTCGAGTTGTTCCCCTCTTGGGGTGCGGGTTGACTGGGCACTTTGTCGAACATGTTCTGAGACCTCGAGTTGTCCCTCTTAGTGCAGGTTGACTTGGCACTTTGTCGAACATGTTCGGGAGACCTCGAGTTGTTCCCCTCTTAGTGCGCGTTGACTGGGCAGTTTATGGAACATGTTCGGGAGACCTCGAGTTGTTCCCCTCTTAGTGCCGGTTGACTGGGCACTTTGTCGAACATGTTCGGGAGACTTTGAGTTGTTCCCCTCTTAGTGCGGGTTGACTTGGCACTTG
>NW_021164270.1:0-2884 GCF_004324835.1 Dendronephthya gigantea | reverse complement strand
TCAAAACTTATATATATCCAGTAACCAAGATTCAGTATATGTGACCTTCCACGGGAAAACATACGTTTACGCTATTTCGTTCGTTCAAAAATATCGTTCGTTATCCGTTCGTTTGCCGTTCAAACGCTTCAAGCGTTCGTTGAAACGATTTTCGAGATCGTTCATCGTTCGAAATTGCCCGTTCGAACGCTTAGGAAAAATCGTTCGAAAATTGGTCCAAAAGCGTTCAACGGTTTGATTTACCGTTCGTTGAAACGTTTGCCGGAATTTCGTTCAATCGCATTGGATTTGGTTCAACATTCGATTAACATTTGCAATGTTACAACTTTAGAGAAGAAGCGCAGAATGTGTTACACAGAATACTCCCAGAAATGTATTCAGTTCCTTAGTAGAAGGCTTGTAAAGGAAATAGTAGGGTTATATCATTTTAGCCTAATCGAATGCTTTTTTGCGCTTCATGTTCTGGTTTATGCTTAGCGTGCTCTTATTTCATTAGCGACAAATTTCACGTTATAAGCTTTCTTTTAAAAATTTATCGTTTTTGTGCTTCGGTAATGCACTGAATGGTTAGAATTTGTGTTTTAATATACTTCTGTAGCTTCCATAAAGCCAAAGTTCACCGCGCGCACAAACAACGTCGCAAGCCATATATTACGCATTACGAGCCATAATATGCCTTGGCAAGGTGCTAATTAAGTTGCATAATTGTCGGAAGTCTGTAATATATGTAAACAGACAAAACCAGATTTTAAAATCAGTAAATGAGGATTTTGCGTGTTACATATTATCGCACTTGTAAATTTATTTACAAAGTGCGATAAATTTAAGCTAATTATTTACATCTGATAATCTGATAGCAGGGCCTCCGTCCGAAGCAGCTACTGATTAAAATGTATTCAAAATAAAGGACCGCATCCTAGGACGAGAATGCGGTTCAGCATTTCAGCTCGTTGTCTTTAATGCAGTCTGACATGCAAATTATATACAACAATTGAAATACCCTAGCTAATATTTGAAGACATAATACAGTGACCTAACGCGCGTTCGGTAGGGTTAGGACGAGAACTAAAATAAGGTTCCCCAGTTATTGGGGGCCAGAATAGATAACGAAACATCATAGTATATGAGCAAAACGTGATCAATGACAAACAGCGAATTAAGGACCCGGCAGTACCAAGTATATCTCAAGACCCCATCCTCTGTTCGTTATGCCACTGCATGAATATCCAAGCAATTTAAATATGACGCTTGCATCTAGTCTAAACTGGAGCAGTGCCCTGCTTGCAAAATTGTCTTATTTCCTTAAAAGGTATATTTGTCTCACCAGATCTAAGCCATCTGGCTCGATTGTTGCTGGCATGTTGAAAGGTATCAATTGGCATAAATATAACTTATGGCATAAATATAACTCATGCATTGTAAATGTTTATTTAGACTCTTAATTCACAAAAAATTACTTCATATATGTTGATATATATATGCACATTTCAGCACAATTCACTCCCCATGCATGTAGCTATATTTTGGTTGTGATTTGATTTCTCTCGACTAGCTCCTCGAATCGGAACGTGGAACGCGGAAAAGTCTCAAATCGTACAAATCATAGAGACTGTATGAAAGTAATGAAGCTATATCAATGATGTTCATTGTGTGACATTGTTTATTACAATAAAAAAAACAAGAGTGTCGTACAATGAACATCATAATATTGCTCAGGGAAATTTAGCCTATAGGCTTTGATAATGCACAAAATATCATCTGGTCAACATAATTAGAGCTGTGGCCCGTGTGAAAAATATAACAAAACAGAAATTATGATCTATATTATACCATTTAAGTTTTGTTGATATTAACTAGCATAAACCATCAAAGACGCCGTCTACAAATTCCGTGTTTGTGAGATTGAGTTTAGCGCTATGTTTTAACCAAGTGCGTGCAGCCTTGCGCACAACTGGCCCAAGCCCAAAGGGCAAGTTGCCAAGCTAACGTGTACAACATTTAAGTTTGACCTTTCGGATATTTCGCTTATATTATTTCGCCATACTTCATCAGAAAACGAACATTAGAATTTATCTTGCTTGGACAACATATCAGCTGCTTGGGCAACAGGAAAATATTCACTAATTTGATTTGGGCTCCTTTATTAGGCAATTACATTCCGGATTAAATTGCAATTATGCATGGTCATTGCACCTTGAAGCCTGCCAGCTAGAGCGGCAAAATGAACAAATTTGAAATGGCGCCTATCAACTGTTTATGCGTATATGAGCGCGCGGGTAAAGATCTTTACCAGTAATTTCGCGAAGACTAAACCAAATATTTGCTGGATATTAACATCTATATGGAGAAGTCAAGGCGTTTTACCCCTGCATATAAAGGTATGAGACTATACGAAACATTAGCTATTATATAAGGCAAGTCATGACTGGGCATACTTTATTAGGCGCGCTTGCAATTATTTCCCTCCCAGCATTGAAATCAGGCTTATCGATGAAATCATCAACAGAATTCGTATTACGGTTGGCTCGATTTAAAGTTTTTTTTTCCTTGAGTGTGTTTGCTTGGCTAAACTGTAGCTCTCTATGATCCATGCATATATCGAAATATGACACGCATTCGAAGTAAGATTTCATATAGATGATCATGCAATTGTATAACAAGACGTTCTCAATTGCATTTTATGTATATATGCTAACGCGAGTAAAATGGAGTCGGATATAAATGCGCACTGCAATATAATCCTTTAGATTACTTGCCATGGCCGGTGGAATCGAGTTGGGCCACATCATCCAATCATTCCGAATAAACATGACATGAAAGGTTGCCAGACCTTTAAAATGGCTTGGCTGAGGTTAGAGTAGTTGTTAGCTTAGTGGTTACAATT
>NW_021164269.1:0-2955 GCF_004324835.1 Dendronephthya gigantea | reverse complement strand
AGCAGTTCATTTCATTCAGGTCAAAAAATTTTGAAGCCAATTGTCCAAAAAGCAATTTCTCCCTTATATGAAGATCAGACATTGACAGCTAAATTCTTTAATTTCGATCTTGCTGACTTGAAATTCAGTAAGAATGTCAGAAGGATTGGCAAAGGATACAACAGAATATTAGACCAGCAGTTCATTTCAATCAGGTCAAAAAATTTGAACAATTGTCCAAAATAGCAATTTTTCCCTTATATGAGATGTCAGATTTTGAAAGTTAAATTCTTTAATATTGATTTGCTAGACTTGAAATTCAGTATGAGTGTTCAGAAGGGATTGACAAAGCATACAACAGAATATTACAACAGCAGTTCATTTCATTGAGGTAAAAAAATTTGAAGACTATTGTCTAAAATAGCCTTTATCGCCCAATATGAGGTGAAAGATTTTAAAAGCTAAATTCTTTAATATTGATTTCCTAGACTTGAAATTCAGTAAGAATGTTTAGAAGGGATTGGCAAAGATACAACAGAATATTAGACAGCAGTTCATTTCATTCAGGTCAAAAATTTGAAACCAATTGTCCAAAATAACAATTTTCCCTTATATGAGATGTCAAACATTGAAAGTTAAATTCTTTAATATTGATTTGCTGAACTTGAAATTCAGTAAGAATGTTCAGAAGGAATTGGCAAAGGATACAACAGAATATTAGACCAGCAGTTCATTTCAATCAGGTCAAAAAAATTTGAAACCAATTGTCCAAAATAGCAATTTTTCCCTTATTTGAGATGTCAGATTTTGAAAGTTAAATTCTTTAATATTGATTTGCTAGACTTGAAATTCAGTATGAGTGTTCAGAAGGGATTGACAAAGCATACAACAGAATACTACAACAGCAGTTCATTTCATTCAGGTAAAAAATTTGAAGACTATGTCTAAAATAGCCTTTATCGCCCAATATGAGGTGAAAGATTTTAAAGCTAAATTCTTTAATATTGATTTCCTAGACTTGAAATTCAGTAAGAATGTTCAGAAGGGATTGGCAAAGGATACAACAGAATATTAGACCAGCAGTTCATTTCATTCAGGTCAAAAAATTTGAAGCCAATTGTCCAAAATAGCAATTTCTCCCTTATATGAGATGTCAGACATTGACAGCTAAATTCTTTAATATTGATTTGCTGAACTTGAAATTCAGTAAGAATGTTCAGAAGGGATTGGCAAAGGACAAAACAGAATATCAGACCAGCAGTTCATTTCATTCAGGTCAAAAAATTTGAAACCAATTCTCCAAAATAGCAATTTTTCCCTTATATGAGATGTCAGACATTGAAAGTTAAATTCTTTAATATTGATTTGCTGAACTTGAAATTCAGTAAGAGTGTTCAGAAGGAATTGGCAAAGGATACAACAGAATATTAGACCAGCAGTTCATTTGAATCAGGTCAAAACATTTGAAACCAATTGTCCAAAATAGCAATTTTTCTCTTATATGAGATGTCAGATTTTGAAAGTTAAATTCTTTAATATTGATTTGCTAGATCTTGAAATTCAGTATGAGTGTTCAGAAGGGATTGACAAAGCATACAGAATATTACAACAGCAGTTCATTTCATTCAGGTAAAAAATTTGAAGACTATTGTCTAGAAATAGCCTTTCGCCCAATATGAGGTGAAAGATTTAAAGCTAAATTCTTTAATATTGATTTCCTAGACTTGAAATTCAGTAAGAATGTTTAGAAGGGATTGGCAAAGGATACAACAGAATATTAGACCAGCAGTTCATTTCATTCAGGTCAAAAAATTTGAAGCCAATTGTCCAAAATAGCAATTTTTCCCTTATATGAGATGTCAGACATTGACAGCTAAATTCTTTAATTTCGATTTGCTGAACTTGAAATTCAGTAAGAATGTTTAGAAGGGATTGGTAAAGGACGAAACAGAATATCAGACCAGCAGTTCATTTCATTCAGGTCAAAAAATTTGAAACCAATTGTCCAAAATAGCAATTTTTCCCTTATATGAGATGTCAGACATTGAAAGTTAAATTCTTTAATATTGATTTGCTGAACTTGAAATTCAGTAAGAATGTTCAGAAGGAACTGGCAAATGATACAACAGAATATTAGACCAGCAGTTCATTTCAATCAGGTCAAAATATTTTAAACCAATTGTCCAAAATAGCAATTTTTCCCTTATATGAGATGTCAGATTTTGAAAGTTAAATTCTTTAATATTGATTTGCTAGACTTGAAATTCAGTATGAGTGTTCAGAAGGGATTGACAAATTATAGAACAGAATATTACAACAGCAGTTCATTTCATTCAGGTAAAAAAATTTGAAGACTTTTGTCTAAAATAGCCTTTATCGCCCAATATGAGGTGAAAGATTTTAAAAGCTAAATTCTTTAATATTGATTTCCTAGACTTGAAATTCAGTAAGAATTTTCAGAAAGGATTGGCAAAGGATACAACAGAATATTAGACCAGCAGTTCATTTCATTCAGGTCAAAAAATTTGAAGCCAATTGTCCAAAATAGCAATTTCTCCTTTATATGAGATGTCAGACATTGACAGCTAAATTCTTTAATTTCGATTTGCTGAACTTGAAATTCAGTAAAAATGTTCAGAAGGAATTGGCAAAAGATACAACAGAATATTAGACCAGCAGTTCATTTCAATCAGGTCAAAAAATTTGAAACCAATTGTCCAAAATAGCAATTTTTCCCTTATATGAGATGTCAGACATTGAAAGTTAAATTCTTTAATATTGATTTGCTGAACTTGAAATTCAGTAAGAATGTTCAGAAGGAATTGGCAAAGGATACAACCGAATATTAGACCAGCAGTTCATTTCAATCAGGTCAAAAAATTTGAAACCAATTGTCCAAAATAGCAATTTTTCCCTTATATGAGATGTCAGATTTTGAAAGTTAAATTCTTTAATATTGATTTGCTAGACTTGAAA
>NW_021164268.1:0-3006 GCF_004324835.1 Dendronephthya gigantea | reverse complement strand
TGTCGTAGGCTCCTTTTGATTTATTAATAGAAAATTATTTCAATGCACTGTTCAATTTTCCAAAAAGGAATATTTAATTTAATTTTATTCAAAAATATTCAGAGATCAAAAGCTCTTGTTTTCTGAAAGGCGATGTCTACGTCCATACCACTTGGAAAGCACTGGTTCTCGTCTGATCACCAAAGTTAAAACAAGTCGGGCGAAGTTAGTACTTGGGTGGGTGACCTCTTAGGAATACTTCGTGTCGTAGGCTCCTTTTGATTTATTAATAAAAAATTATTTCAATGTACTCATCAATTTTCCCAAAAGAATATTTTTTTTAATTTTATCCAAAAATATTCATAGATCAAAAGCCTTTGTTTTCTCAAAGGCGATGTCTACGTCCATACCACTTGGAAAGCACTGGTTCTCGTCTGATCACCAAAGTTAAAACAAGTCGGGCGAAGTTAGTACTTGGGTGGGTGACCTCTTAGGAATACTTCGTGTCGTAGGCTCCTTTTGATTTATTAATAGAAAATTATTTCAATGTACTCATCAATTTTCCCAAAAGGAATATTTTTAATTTTATCCAAAAATATTCAGAGATCAAAAGCTCTTGTTTTGTGAAAGGCGATGTCTACGTCCATACCACTTGGAAAGCACTGGTTCTCGTCTGATCACCAAAGTTAAAACAAGTTGGGCGAAGTTAGTACTTGGGTGGGTGACCTCTTAGGAATACTTCGTGTCGTAGGCTCCTTTTGATTTATTATTAGAAAATTATTTCAATGTACTCATCAATTTTCCCAAAAGGAATATATTTTTTTAATTTTATCCAAAAATATTCACAGATCAAAAGCTCTTGTTTTCTCAAAGGCGATGTCTACGTCCATACCACTTGGAAAGCACTGGTTCTCGTCTGATCACCAAAGTTAAAACAAGTCGGGCGAAGTTAGTACTTGGGTGGGTGACCTCTTAGGAATACTTCGTGTCGTAGGCTCCTTTTGATTTATTAATAAAAAATTATTTCAATGTACTCATCAATTTTCCCAAAAGGAATATTTTTTTAATTTTATCCAAAAATATTCATAGATCAAAAGCTCTTGTTTTCTCAACGGAAATATCTACGTCCATACCACTTGGAAAGCACTGGTTCTCGTCTGATCACCAAAGTTAAAACAAGTCGGGCGAAGTTAGTACTTGGGTGGGTGACCTCTTAGGAATACTTCGTGTCGTAGGCTCCTTTTGATTTATTAATAAAAATTTATTTCAATGTACTCATCAATTTTCCCAAAAGAATATTTTTTTTAATTTTATCCAAAAATATTGCATAGATCAAAACCTGTTGTTTTCTCAAAGGCGATGTCTACGTCCATACCACTTGGAAAGCACTGGTTCTCGTCTGATCACCAAAGTTAAAACAAGTCGGGCGAAGTTAGTACTTGGGTGGGGGACCTCTTAGGAATATTCGTGTCGTAGGCTCCTTTTTTTATTAATAGAAAATTATTTCAATGTACTGTTCAATTTTCCCAAAAGGAATATTTAATTTAATTTTATCCAAAAATATTCATAGATCAAAAGCTCTTGTTTTCTCAAGGCGATGTCTACGTCCATACCACTTGGAAAGCACTGGTTCTCGTCTGATCACCAAAGTTAAAACAAGTTGGGCGAAGTTAGTACTTGGGTGGGTGACCTCTTAGGAATACTTCGTGTCGTAGGCTCCTTTTGATTTATTAATAGAAAATTATTTCAATGTACTGTTCAATTTTCCAAAAAGGAATATTTAATTTAATTTTATTCAAAAATATTCAGAGATCAAAAGCTCTTGTTTTCTGAAAGGCGATGTCTACGTCCATACACTTGGAAAGCACTGGTTTCTTCTGATCACCAAAGTTAAAAAAGTTGGGCGAAGTTAGTACTTGGGTGGGTGACCTCTTAGGAATACTTCGTGTCGTAGGCTCCTTTTGATTTATTATAAAAAATTATTTCAATGTACTCATCATATTTCCCGAAAGGAATATTTTTTTTAATTTTATCAAAAATATTCTTAGATCAAAAGCTCTTGTTTTCTCAAAGGCGATGTCTACGTCCATACCACTTGGAAAGCACTGGTTCTCGTCTGATCACCAAAGTTAAAACAAGTCGGGCGAAGTTAGTACTTGGGTGGGTGACCTCTTAGGAATACTTCGTGTCGTAGGCTCCTTTTGATTTATTAATAGAAAATTGTTTCAATGTACTCATCAATTTTCCCAAAAGGAATATTTTTTTTAATTTTATCCAAAAATATTCACAGATCAAAAGCTCTTTTTTTCTTAAAGGCGATGTCTACGTCCATACCACTCTCTTGGAAAGCACTGGTTCTCGTCTGATCACCAAAGTTAAAACAAGTCGGGCGAAGTTAGTACTTGGGTGGGTGACCTCTTAGGAATACTTCGTGTCGTAGGCTCCTTTTGATTTATTAATAAAAAATTATTTCAATGTACTCATCAATTTTCCCAAAAGAATATTTTTTTTAATTTTATCCAAAAATATTCATAGATCAAAGCCTGTTTGTTTTCTCAAAGGATGTCTACACGTCCATACCACTTGGAAAGCACTGGTTCGTCTGATCACCAAAGTTAAAACAAGTCGGGCGAAGTTAGTACTTGGGTGGTGACCTCTTAGGAATACTTCGTTCGTAGGTTCTTTTGATTTATTAATAAAAATTATTTCAATGTACTCAAATTTTCCCAAAAGGAATATTTAATTTAATTTTATCCAAAAATATTCAGAGATCAAAAGCTCTTGTTTTCTGAAAGGCGATGTCTACGTCCATACACTTGGAAAGCACTGGTTCTCGTCTGATGACCAAAGTTAAAACAAGTTGGGCGAAGTTAGTACTTGGGTGGGTGACCTCTTAATAGTACTTCGTGTCGTAGGTTCCTTTTGATTTATTAATAAAAAATTATTTCAATGTACTCATCAATTTTCCCAAAAGGAATTTTTTTTTAATTTTATCCAAAAATATTCATAGATCAAAAGCCTGTTTTT
>NW_021164267.1:0-3043 GCF_004324835.1 Dendronephthya gigantea | reverse complement strand
GTGTAATATTTCTTATACTTATTAGCGAAGATATAGCCGAAGTGAAAAGATCACAACATACATCACAAAGGTGATATGAAGCAACATATCAAAGATTTTACTATATGGTTACTTTGAAAATTTTGAATAATACTTGAATCTTATATTCCTAATCATGGCGTATATTGAATAAGTTTTGCAGAGTTGAAATTTACATCATTACTTTGTTATACTTGACACTTGCTGAAATCTTCTGGGAGGGATGACGAAGAAGGCTGGACAATTTTGGGTATATAGTTAAAAGGCCGCTTTAAAAAGTGTAATAACATTTGACTCATTGACAGGTTTTAGCATCAAAATTGATAACTCAGTTCCATTAGTCTAATATTTGTAGTACTTATTAGCGAAGACTAAGACGAAGTGAAAAGATCACAACATTAAATGACAAAAGTGATATGAATCAACAACATATCAAAGAAGTTACTATAATGCTACTTTTAAAATTTTGAATAATGTTTGAATCTTATATTGCAAATCATAGCGTATATTTAAAAGTCTTGCGAGTTAAAATTTAAAACATTTCTTTGTTACACTTGACACTTGCTTTTAAAAATGTTCTGAGAGGGATGACGATGGAGGCTGCACAGTTTTTATGTAGACAGTTCAACGGCAGCTTTAAAAGCTGTAATAATATTTGACTTCTAGACAGGTTTTAGCATCATGATTGATAACTCAGTTTTCTCTTGGTGTAATATTTCTTATACTTTTAGCGAAGATATAGAAGTGAAAAGATCACAACATACATCACAAAGGTGATATGAATCAACATATCAAAGATTTTACTATATGGTTACTTTGAAAATTTTGAATAATACTTGAATCTTATATTCCTAATCATGGCGTATATTGAATAAGTTTTGCAGAGTTGAAATTTACATCATTACTTTGTTATACTTGACACTTGCTGAAAATCTTCTGGGAGGGATGACAAAGGAGGCTGGACAATTTTGGGTATATAGTTAAAAGGCCACTTTAAAAAGTGTAATAACATTTGACTCATTGACAGGTTTTAGCATCAAAATTGATAACTCAGTTCTATTAGTCTATAATTTGTAGTACTTATTAGCGAAGACTGAGACGAAGTGAAAAGATCACAACATTAAATCACAAAAGTGATATGAATCAACAACATATCAAAGATGTTACTATAATGCTACTTTTAAAATTTTGAATAATGTTTGAATCTTATATTGCAAATCATAGCATATATTTAAAAGTCTTGCGGACTTAAAATTTCAAACATTTCTTTGTTATACTTGACACTTGCTTTTAAAAATGTTCTGAGAGGGATGACGATGGAGGCTGCACATTTTTTATGTAGACAGTTCAACGGCAGCTTTAAAAGCTGTAATAATATTTGACTTCTAGACAGGTTTCAGCATCGTGATTGATAACTCAGTTTTCTATTTGTGTAATATTTCTTATACTTCTTAGCGAAGATATAGATGAAGTGAAAAGATCACAACATACATCACAAAGGTGATATGAATCAACATATCAAAGATTTTACTATATGGTTACTTTGAAAATTTTGAATAATACTTGCATCTTATATTCCTAATCATGGCGTATATTGAATAAGTTTTGCAGAGTTGAAATTTACATCATTATTTTGTTATACTTGACACATGCTGAAAATCTTCTATGAGGGATGACAAAGGAGGCTGGACAATTTTGGGTATATAGTTAAAAGGCCACTTTAAAAAGTGTAATAACATTTGACTCATTGACAGGTTTTAGCATCAAAATTGATAACTCAGTTTTATTAGTCTAATATTTGTAGTACTTATTAGCGAAGACTGAGACGAAGTGAAAAGATCACAACATTAAATCACAAAAGTGATATGAATCAACAACATATCAAAGATGTTACTATAATGCTACTTTTAAAATTTTGAATAATGTTTGAATCTTATATTGCAAATCATAGCATATATTTAAAAGTCTTGCGGACTTAAAATTTAAAACATTTCTTTGTTATACTTGACACTTGCTTTTAAAAATGTTCTGAGAGGGATGACGATGGAGGCTTCACAGTTTTTATGTAGACAGTTCAACGGCAGCTTTAAAAGCTGTAATAATATTTGACTTCTAGACAGGTTTTATTATCATGATTGATAACTCAGTTTTCTCTTGGTGTAATATTTCTTATACTTATTAGCGAAGATATAGCCGAAGTGAAAAGATCACAACCTACATCACAAAGGTGATATTAATCAACATATCAAAGATTTTACTATATGGTTACTTTGAAAATTTTGAATAATACTTGAATCTTATATTCCTAATCATGGCGTATATTGAATAAGTTTTGCAGAGTTGAAATTTACATCATTACTTTGTTATACTTGCCACTTGCAGAAATCTTCTGTGAGGGATGACGAAGGAGGCTTCACAATTTTGAGTTTATAGTTAAAAGGCTGTTTTAAAAAGTGTAATAACATTTGACTCATTGACAGGTTTTAGCATCAAAATTGATAACTCAGTTCCATTAGTCTAATATTTGTAGTACTTATTAGCGAAGACTGAGACGAAGTGAAAAGATCACAACATTAAATCACAAAAGTGATATGAATCAACAACATATCAAAGATGTTACTATAATGCTACTTTTAAAATTTTGAATAATGTTTGAATCTTATATGCAATCATAGCGTATATTTAAAAGTCTTGCGGAGTTAAAATTTCAAACATTTCTTTGTTATACTTGACACTTGCTAAAAATCATCTGAGAGGGATGACGAAGGAGGCTACACAGTTTTTATGTAGACAGTTCAACGGCAGCTTTAAAAGCTGTAATAATATTTGACTTCTGGACAGCTTTTAGCATCATGATTGATAACTCAGTTTTCTCTTGGTGTAATATTTCTTATACTTATTAGCGAAGATATAGCCGAAGTGAAAAGATCACAACATACATCACAAAGGTAATATGAAGCAACATATCAAAGATTTTACTATATGGTTACTTTGAAAATTTTGAATAATACTTGAATCTTATATT
>NW_021164266.1:0-3079 GCF_004324835.1 Dendronephthya gigantea | reverse complement strand
ACTTTAATGTTTTGACAAAGGTCATAATGAAAAGGGTTATGGTAAGATTCGAACCTCGACCATTGACTTACCACTTGGGAGACCATTGCCTTCACCACTAGCTACAAGTTCATTGTGCTAAAGGGCTATGATTTTTTAATTTACTCTATCTTTTTGACAAAGTTCATAATGAAAAAAAGGTTATGGTAAGATTCGAACCATCGATTTACCATTTGGGAGAATTCTGTCTTATCCACTAGACTACGAGATAATGTGCTGAACGGCTATGATTATTTGATTTGCTTTAACGTTTTTGACAAAGGACATAATGCAAAAGGGTTATGGTAAGATTCGAACCATCGACTTATCACTTCGGAGACCATTGCCTTCACCACTAGAGTACAAGTTCATGGCTGAAGGGCTCATGATATTTAAATTTACTTTATCTTTTTCACAAAGTTCGTAATGAAAAAACGGTTATGGTAAGATTCGAACCATCGATTTACCACTTTGTTGAGACCGCATTGTATTCGCCACTAGACTATGAGATCATGTGCTGAGCGGCTATGAATATTTGATTTACTTTAACGTTTTTGACAAAGCACATAATGAAAAAGGGTTATGGTAAGATTCAAACCATCGACTTACCATTTGAGAAACCATTGCCTTCACCACTATACTACAAGATCATGTGCTGAAGGGCTATGATTATTTAATTTACTTTATCTTTTTCACAAAGTTCATAATGAAAAAACGGTTATGGTAAGATTCGAACCATCGATTAACCATTTGTGAGACCATTGTCGTAACCACTAGACTACGAGAACATGTGCTGAACAGTTATTTAATATTTGATTTACTTTAACCTTTTTACGAAGTTCATGATTATAAAACGGTCATTATAAGATTCAAACCATCGATTTACCACTTAGGAGACCATTGCCTTCACCACTAGACTATGAGATCATGTGTTGAGTGGCTATGAATATTTTATTTACTTTAACGTTTTTGATTAAGGACATAATGAAAAAGGGTTATGGTAAGATTCGAACCATTGAATTACCACTTGGGAGATTATTGCCTTCACCACTAGACCACGAGATCATGTGCTGAACGGCTAAGATCATTTGATTTACTTTAACGTTTTTGACAAAGGACAAAATGAAAAAGGGCTATGGTAAGATTCGAACTATCGACTTACCACTTCGAAGACCATTGCCTTCACCACTAGACTACAAGATCTGGTGCTGAAGTGCTATGATTATTTAATTTACTTTATCTTTTTCACGAAGTTCATAATGAAAAACGGTTATGGTAAGATTCGAACCATCGATTTACCATTTGGGAGACCATTGTCTTCACCACTAGACTACGAGAACATGTGCTGAACAGCTATTTAATATTTGATTTACTTAACCTTTTCACGAAGTTCATGATTATAAAACGGTCATGATAAGATTCGAACCATCGATTTACCACTTGGGAGAACATTGTATTCACCACTAGACTATGAGATCATGTGCTGAGCAGCTATGAATATTTGATTTACTTTAACGTTTTTGACAAAGCACATAATGAAAAAGGGTTATGGTAAGATTCGAACCATCGACTTACCATTTGGGAGACCATTGCCTTCACCACTATACTACAAGATCATGTGCTGAAGGGCTATGATTATTTAATTTACTTTATCTTTTTCACAAAGTTCATAATGAAAAAACGGTTATGGTAAGATTCGAACCATCGATTTACCATTTGTGAGACCATTGTCGTAACCACTAGACTACGAGAACATGTGCTGAACAGTTATTTATTATTTGATTTACTTTAACCTTTTCACGAAGTTCATGATTTAAAAAAACGGTCATTATAAGATTCGAACCATCGATTTACCACTTGGGAGACCATTGCCTTCACCACTAGACCACGAGATCATGTGCTGAACGGTTAAGATCATTTGATTTACTTTAACGTTTTTGACAAAGGATATAATGAAAAAGGGTTATGGTAAGATTCGAACCATCGACTTACCACTTCGAACACCATTGCCTTCACCACTAGACTACAAGATCTGGTGCTGAAGTGCTATGATTATTTAATTTACTTTATCTTTTTCACGAAGTTCATAATGAAAAAACGGTTATGGTAAGATTCTAACCATCGATTACCATTTGAGAGACCATTGTCTTCACCACTAGACAACGAGATCATGTGCTGAACAGCTATTTAATATTTGATTTACTTTACCTTTTCACGAAGTTCATGATGATAAAACAGTTATGGTAAGATTCGAACCATCGATTTACCACTTTGGAGACCATTGTCTTCACCACTTGACTATGAGATCATGTGCTGAGCGGCTATGAATATTTGATTTACTTTAACGCTTTTGACAAGGACATAATGAAAAGGGTTATGGTAAGATTCGAACCACCGACTTACCACTTGGGAGACCATTGCCTTTACCACTAGACTAGATCATGTGCTGAAGGGCTATGATTATTTAATTATACTTTATCTTTTCACGAAGTTCATAATGAAAAAACGGGTATAGTAAGATTCGAACCATCGATTTACCATTTGGGAGACCATTGTCTTCACCATTAGACTTCGAGAACATGTGCTGAACAGCTATTTAATATTTGATTTACTTTAACCTTTTCACGAAGTCATGATGATAAACGGTCATGATAAGATTCGAACCATCGATTTGCCACTTTGGGAGACCATTGTCTTCACCGTACTAGACTATGAGATCATGTGCTGAGGCGGCTATGAATATTTGATTTATTTAACGTTTTTGACAAAGGACATAATGAAAAGGTTATGGTAAGATTCGAACCATCGACTTACCATTGGGAGACCATTGCCTTCACACACTAAACTACGAGACACGTGCTGAACTGCTATAATATATTTGATTTACTTTAACCTTTTCACGAAGTTCATGATGATAAAACGGTCATGGTAAGATTCGAACTATCGATTTACCACTTGGGAGACCATTGTCTTCACCGTACTAGACTATGAGATCATGTGCTGAGCGGCTATGAATATTTGATTTACTTTAACGCTTTTGACAAAGGACATAATGAAAAAG
>NW_021164265.1:0-3081 GCF_004324835.1 Dendronephthya gigantea | reverse complement strand
CAAATTTGTCAGGGTGAAACCAGGTTTCTGTAATCGCAAATATATCAAATTCATTCTCAACCACATAGTCTTTGACTAAATTCGCTTTGTTCCAAATAGACCGGCAGTTGAGAAGACCAAAAGAACAAAGCTGAGTAACAGCTGTATCAGGAGTGTTGGCAATGCCTGATAAAAGGAATATTGATGAGATTGATTCTCTTAATATAATTTCTGCCATATATATTTACAGGCTTTGGGACACGGTCCGTGATTCTAACAGGGATAGCTTCCTGATGATTTGCAGGATGATAGTGATTGTATAGTGTGGCGGTGGTGTTTGCGAAGTAGGTATTATAGCAAATATTCCTATAGGTCATATGGAACAACCAACCTTTCTGTAGATTCAACTGCCCAAGCATTGAACTAAGCTCCTCAGGATTATTAGCGGGTCGAAACGTGTTCATCAAACGTAACTGCTTTAAACTTTTCTACTTTTGTCTTGCACAAGGCCTAGACGTTGTCAGCTCGCAGACTGAGGAAACATTGAAGAATCTTTAAGAAAACACAATGTGAGACATCATAGAAAAATCGCGAGAAATAGAATTGAATTTGCCTTACCGAAAGCCGTATTTCCGATGCACTATACGTCCGATAGCCATTGTCATAATGAGTTTTTATGTGGTACACTAATATATTGAATATTCGTTCGGCTCGTTCTTGAGGTTTACGAAACAATTTCATCTGCAAAAATAGAATGAAATTACTGAAAGAGAAGAAGTGTGACATTAATTTACACTTATTTTTGTTCACGAAAATAACTTCATCACAATGAACGAATATGTGTGCACAATCTCTGCATGTCCTTCATTACCTTGAACAAGCGTACTAATCCTAATACAGCCTCCTTGATGTCTTTCTATGCTGTTTCATCCTGAGGCTGCAGCAACAAAGACAAATTACAGTGATTAGATGTAATTTTATGTCTCTAGATGTTCCTACATATACCTTGCAGTCTCTATAATTACCTTACATGTTCTTTACATGACGGCTTAACGTATCGTTTGAGAGGATCAACTGGACAGTGGCAATCTGGAATTGATAAATGAAATATATATCCTTTTACTTCATTGATGCGTTTGCATTCACGACCCCCGTGTAAAACGATCCAATTTGCGGATATATAGTTAGGTTCAGGTCAGGAAGCTTTCACTGATAAGAAAGAGTTTTTTATTGAAGTACAGTATCAGCTCATCACGAATGAAGAGGGAAATTGGAGTGGAGAAATGAAACCGTCTGAAAATGATTGTATTGAGTACCTTCTCGATTATATGCAAAACATCGCAAACTTTCGGTGAATCAGAGGATTCAATAACATCGACCAGAAGCTGGACAGCTCCGATCCGCACAGAAATATCCCGATCTTTGACAATGTGGTCTAAATGTGGCAACACTGAATTCTCAAGTATTTCTTCCTGTAAAAAACAAGGAGTTATAAAACTAGAAAAAGATTCATAATATCGCTAATGTCTAGAAAAATGGACTAAAATTTATTCAAAGTACTAAAATTTTATACCTCATATAGTGGAGATAACGTTCCTAATATGTTACAAAGCACATTTAGAGCTTTAATTCGGTTGGCCGTCCTCTCTTCACATCTAAAAAAAAATTCCCATTAGGATAAGACTGAGGCTACATAGAAATACATCACGAACTTAAACAAAAATCAACATACCAAAATATTACATTTTTACATAACAAATATAAAGAAAAAAGAAGACCACACACTTGAAGTATTTCTCCACCAAATCTTTAATATTTTCAAACCAGTTTTCGCAGTAAGGATGAAGAGACTGGGAACGATGAGAAACCAGGAGAATAACTGAGGATTACTGCAAACAACGACATTTCATTTAGCTGCAAACAACGACATTTTATTTAGCTAAGTGGATTCCGTTAGATTTCATATATTTTATTAATTTTGTCCTCAAAGAAAGTCATAAAATTGTTAGCTAGATTCTCATCAGATTGGCACACAGAATACTGAGAATCAGGCGTATAATGTAGTAACTTTCCAACGGTTTTAAATAATTTGTTTTGGTCACTCCCATTATCTCTAACAATTTCAGAATAATAACGAGTACGACTTTCCTATAATAGCTCACTGACACGGCGACATTGCTGACTGTATTTTAGACGATCACAGGATTGTCTTGACTTACGCCATACCCGCTCGAGTTTCCTTCTGATACGTTTGATACGTCCATATTGATTGCTTTAATTTTACGTGACTCCACGACCCTTCTCTGAAACAATGGTTTTTTAAAATTGAGTTCATATGTAACCGTGTAATGGTCAGATATAGATGGATCATGAACGTCAATAGATTGAACAATATTTTCCTCATGGCGAGACAAGATAAGGTCTAACGTGTGACCACCAAAGTGTGTTGGTTGTTGTACACGTTGTTCGAGATTAAAAGAATCAACAAGATTGAGAATTTTTTTTGTTGTTAATTCCGACTTATCGTCTACATGGAGGTCGATATAATACGATTATATTCAGAATTTGAGATGACACATTGATTTGCATACCCATCACTTCGAAAGACTTAATGTGTGAGAACATTTTCGCCGAGTCCAGCTTGACTTTTAAAGTGTTGTTGTATAGTATACCAATGCCTCCCCCTCTACCTTGTTGTCTCGAGATATTGTTAAAGGAGTAGCCCTTCGGGGTGAAATTCCCAAAAGATATATGATCAAATTTGTCAGGGTGAAACCAGGTTTCTGTAATCGCAAATATATCAAATTCATTCTCAACCACATAGTCTTTGACTAAATTCGCTTTGTTCCGAATAGACCGGCAGTTGAGAAGACCAAAAGAACAAAGCTGAGTAACAGCTGTATCAGGAGTGTTGGCAATGCCTGATAAAGGAATATTGATGAGATTGATTCTCTTAATATAATTTCTGCCATATATATTTACAGGCTTTGGGACACGGTCCGTGATTCTAACAGGGATAGCTTCCTGATGATTTGCAGGATGATAGTGATTGTATAGTGTGCGGTGGTGTTTGCGAAGTAGGTATTATAGCAAATATTCCTA
>NW_021164264.1:0-3101 GCF_004324835.1 Dendronephthya gigantea | reverse complement strand
AGGCCTATGATGGCTATGGAGGCTATGGATGGCCTATGGAGGCTGTGGATGGCTATGGACGGCTATGGAGGCCTATGGATGGTTATGGAGGCTATGGTGGCTATGGAAGGCTATGGATGACCTATGGGGGCCTATGGATGGCTCTGGAGGGCTATGGAGGGCTATGGATAGCTATGGATGGCCTATGGAGGCCTATGGATCACTATGGAGGCCTATGGATGGTTATGGACGTCTATCGAGGCCTATGGATAGCAATGGAAGGCTATGGATGGCCTATGGGGACCTATGGATGGCTATGGAGCGCTATGGAGGCTTATGGATAGATATGGATGGCCTAAGGAGGCCTACGGATAGCTATGGATGGCTATGGATGGCCTATGGAGGCCTATTGATGGCTATCGACGGCTATGGAGGCCTATGGATGGCTATGGATGGCTATTGTGGTTTATAGAAGGCTATGGATGACTTATGGGGGCCTATAGATGGCTCTGGAGGCCTATGGAGGCCTATGGATGGCTATGGATGGCTATGGATGGCCTATGGAGGCCTATGGATGGCTATGGACGGCTATGGAGGCTAATGGATGGTTATGGATGGCTATGGTGGCCTATGGAAGGCTATGGATGACCTCTGGGGGCCTATGGATGGCTCTGGAGGGCTATGGAGGGCTATGGATTGCTATGGATGGCCTATGGAGGCCTATGGATCGCTATGGAGGCCTATGGATGGTTATGGACGTCTATCGAGGCCTATGGATGGCAATGGAAGAATATGGATGGCCTATGGGGGCCTATGGATGGCTCTGGAGCGCTATGGAGGCCTATGGATGGCTATCGAGGCTTTGGAGGCCTATGGATAGCTATGGAGGCCTATGCATGGCTATGGGGGCCTATGGATGGCTATGGTAGGCAATGGAGTCCTATGAATGGCTATGGATGGCCTTAGGAAGCCTATGGATGGCTATTGAGGCCTATAGATGGCTATCGACGGCTATGGAGGCCTATGGATTGCTATGGATGGCTATTGTCGCCTATAGAAGGCTATGGACGACCTATGGGGGCCTATAGATGGCTATGGAGGCCTATGGAGGCCTATGGATGGCTATGGATGGCTATGGATGGCCTATGGAGGCCTGTGGATGGCTATGGACGGCTATGGAGGCCTATGGATGGTTATGGATGGCTATGGTGGCCTATGCAAGGCTATGGATGACCTATGGGGGCCTATGGATGGCTCTGGAGGGCTATGGAGGGCTATGGATGGCTATGGATAGCCTATGGAGGCCTATGGATCGCTATGGAGGCCTATGGATGGTTATGGACGTCCTTCGAGGCCTATGGATAGCAATGGAAGGCTATGGATGGCCTATGGGGACCTATGGATGGCTATGGAGCGCTATGGAGGCTTATGGATAGATATGGATGGCCTAAGGAGGCCTACGGATAGCTATGGATGGCTATGGATGGCCTATGGAGGCCTATGGATGGCTATCGACGGATATGGAAGCGTATGGATTTTTAAGGATTGCTATGGTGACCTATGGAAGGCTATGGATGACCTATGGGGGCCTATGGATAGCTATGGAGAGCTATGGAGGCCTTTGGATGGCTATGGAGTGCTATGAAGGCCTATGCAGGCCTATCGGTGGCTATGAATAGCTATGGAGGCCTATGGAGGCTTTTGGATAACTATGGATTCTTATGGATGGCCTATTGAGGCGTATGGATGGCTACGGACGGCTATGGAGGCCTATGGATGGCTATGGATGACTATGGTGGCCTATGGAAGGCTATGGATGACCTATTGGGGCCTATGGATGGCTATGGAGAGCCATGGAGGCCTATGGATAAATATGGATGTCTATGGAGGCCTATGGATTGCTATGGAGGCCTATGGATAACTATGGAGGCCTATGGAGGCCTTTGGATAGCTTTGGATAGCTATGGAGGCCTATGGAGGCCTATGGATTGCTATGAAGGCCTATGGAGACCTATCGGTGGCTATGGATAGCTATGGAGGCCTATGGAGGCCTATGGATAGCTATGGATGGCTATGGATGGCTATGGAGGCCTATGGAGGGCTATGGACGGCTATGGAGGCCTATGGATTGTTATGGATGGCTATGGTGGCCTATGGAAGGCGATGGATGACCTATGGGGGCCTTTGGTTGGCTATGGAGAGCTATGGATAGCTATGGATCGCCTATGGAGGCCTATTGATTGCTATGGAGGCCTATGGATGGCTATGGACGGCTATCGCGGCCTATGGATGGCAATGGAGGGCTATGGATGGCCTATGGGGAGCTATGGATGGCTATGGAGCGGTATGGAGGCTTATGGATAGATATGGGTAGCTTATCGAGGCCTATGGATGGCTATGGATTTATATGGAGGCCTATGGATAGCTATGGAGGCCTATGGATTGCTATGGATGGCCTATGGAGGCCTATTGATGGTTGTGGAGGCCTATGGAGGGAAGGCTATTGATAGCTATAGATGGCTATAGAGGCCCATGGATTGCTATGAAGGGTATGGAGGCCTATGGATATCTATGGATAGCTTTTGAGGCCTATGGAGGCCTATGGATGGCTATGGATAGCCTATGGAGGCCTATGGATTGCTATGGACGGCTACGGAGGCCTATGGATGTCTATTGATGGCTATGGTGTCTATGGAAGCTATGGATGACCTATAGGGGCCTATTCATGGCTATGGAGTGCTATGGAGGCCTATGGATGGCTATGGATGACCTATGGAGGCCAATGGATGGCAATGGAGACCTATGGAGGCCTTTGGATTGCTATGAAGGTGTATGGAGGCCTATCGGTAGCTATGGATAGCTATGGAGGCCTATGGAGGCCTATGGATAGCTCTATGGATAGCTATGCATGGCCTATGGAGGCCTACGGATTGCTATGGACGGCTATGGAGGCCTATGGATGGTTATGGATAACTATGGTGGCCTATGGAAAGCTATGGATGACCTATGGGGGCCTATGGATGGCTATGGAGGGCTATGGAGGCCTATGGATAACTAAGGATGGCCTATGAAGGCCTATGGATAGCTATGGATGGATATGGTGGCCTATGGATGTCTATGGA
>NW_021164263.1:0-3197 GCF_004324835.1 Dendronephthya gigantea | reverse complement strand
TTTAATATGATTTCATTGTGCATGGAAGAAGTAAATAATAAAATTGCGTATATCAAAATGTATAATCGACTGACGACTGGTATCATGACATGCAAAATAATCTGCGACCTTGTGAGTTGTGAATTACTTTACTAAATTATGAAACATATACTTATCTTTTTCTGATATTACGGGTAACTACGAAATATCACGTCTTTGTAAATAATAAAGTTCGCCAATACTGACGAAAAGCCTTCTTTTACAGAAAACGGTTTCTTGTTGTTGTGTGCATGAATTGAGAGGCATTGGAAGCCTGGATACGGCAGCAAAACCTGCCTAAACTCGCCCATGAAATCTAAACTTACCGCTCGTTTCAAAGCCACTTAGTCCGGTAAAAGACGGGGCGTTTTCAAATAACCGAATGATCTTCTCCGTGGCTTCTTTGGGTTTCTTAACTGGTGGACCACCTCTTGTTTGTCCAAAGCTTCTCTTTTGCCGCGCGAACTCCTTCTTTGCCGTGGTTTGTAGGTTTTTCCACTTGTCCTTTATGTCTTGCACGGAGCGGTGAGCTATCCCGAGTGCGCTCACTTGCCCGGCAATTTTTGCCCATATTTCCTGCTTCCTTTTATTTGTTATAGCATTTGTAAGCTTTAACTGGATAATTTCTAGATTTTTTTCCACTAATTCCGTTATTATATTAATTTCCGATGTGGAAAAATTTAATTTTCTCTTTCTTTCATTTTGGCCTAAATTTTTTTCCGCCATTTTGATTTTCGCGCGCTTCTAAACCGTGGGTTAAATTTTTAACCCAGGGATAACTAATCAACCCGCTAATCCACCTTCCAGCAACGCAGAATTAACCCAGGATTAACTAACCTAGGGTTAAGGAATTTAACCCAGGTTTAGCACTAATCCTGGGTTAGCGTTAACCGGCTTTTGAACAACCGGCCCCTGGGATTTTAAAATGGCTTCTAATCGTACATTTCAACTGCTAATGGTCAAATCAGCTAAACTAATAACGGTGCAGCTAACAACCGAACAACGAGTTTTTATTGTTGTGCATGATAACTTGAATGCTAACTGTCGACCTTGTAAGATAAATTGTAAATAAATTTTACTCGTTAAATACTTTCAATTCAGCTCGTTGGTTTACGCACCCGACTTTGTTTACCAACGATTGTGCCGCTAGAATATGATTACAAGCTTTCTCGCATTCCAGGGGCCAAACGTCTTTTGTGTTGTAGAACAAAGAGGATATTCATGAATATTAAGTGGTTGCGTTTTTTTTGATACACCCTGTAGTAATATGCATATTTTTTAACAAATAACCACCCAACACATCATGTACAAGAAGTTGTAGAACGAGTGTACGATTCTGGGGCCATAATTCGTTTTTTGCCACCTTACAGTCCTGATTTGAATCCTATTGAAGAGGTTTTCGGCCAAGTTAAACACCACCTAAGACAGAATGACGTAGTTCTACAAGCAGCGAGAGACTCTAGCCCACTAATCTGGGATGCATTTGGGCAAATAACATCTAGTGACTGTATAGGGTATATGCATCATGCTGGATACATTTGACTTGTTCAAAGTTATAAATTAATTCGCTGTATAAGAGTTGCTATATGCAATAATTGTATTTTTACAGTTTCATTTTTTTAACAACGTTTTAAATCAAGTCATATATCTTTTAGCAACACTTTCCTCTTTTCTTCATATTCCTTCTCGGTAATGGCGCCAATTTGTTTCAGGTCAAACAAGTCTTTTATTTGCTTGATGACTTCTGACCGTAAACGCGTCTTTTCCGCATTTGTGTTGTTTCCATGCTTCACCTATAAAATCAAATTGTTTTGTGAGAGAACTTCATGACCGGCCCGGTATAGCCTATAGTATACAATGAATATGGGAAATTGGTCAAACGCTATAATACGTGCCTGTTCGACATTAACTTCAGGTTCTGCAGAAGAACTTGCCCCTGGTGTTAAAGCACTGGCAATTGTCTGCCCTACTGCAGTTATAGTGTCATTTAACGTTTCTCTACGCGGACGCTTTGCTGGTCTTGCATTGAACATTGGCACATCTGGAATTTCCCGTACTGCAGTCCCAACTATCTGAAGAGCAAAAGGAACGTGAATTAGTAATAAATTAGTATAGATATATTCAATTCCGTCTTTTCATATTTCACAGAGCTGCTGTTTGCGTAATTGTACCTGACATGACACCGCAGAAATTGGTGTTGGAAGTCAAATATCTCATCAGTTGCTCACATTTGAATCCTAGTATTCAGAAACTGCTGTCAAAGAAAATATTATCAAATAAGTTGAAAACAAGTTCAATTTTTCTTCCAATATCGGTTTTGGAAACTTTTGAAGGCTCTTCGTATGCATCTGCCACCGTAAAATGGCCATTTTGAGACATTTTCAGACATTTTCAGATGATTTGTTTTTGCCGTGTGCAAGCTTCAAATCTTTTGTGCAAGAGATATTTTGTTGAGTATTTATAAATCTTTTAGCTTGCCGAATTTAAAGTCTAAGTATTGAGAATTACGGCTAAGTCTACCAATTTCCGCGGTGTCACCTGACATACACGTTATTATGCGTGAGTAAATTCATTATAGTGTGACCGAGTATAATAATACCATGTTCTCACAGGAGGTGTAAATGTCCACAGGAGATGTAAATACTTACAATCATTTCCGCCCATAATCTATACTTGTAGGACGGAAGAGTATTCCCATGCAGTTTCTGCAGTTCATCTATTTCGGCAAGCACTCTGTCTTCTTTTCTCATCACTGTGCCTTGAGTCATCGCATTTCCTAAAATGTATGCACGTGTAAATGTAGATACCATGCATGTAATTCATATTTAAATTTAAAAGTTCAAATTTAAAGAGTTAGAAAAATAACATATGAAAGAAACAAAGGTAGAATCATTCCATTCTTGAAGAATATCAGCAAGTACAGATAAAGTTTGTGCTTGCTGGATTCGTTAAAGATAAAATAAAGAATAAGACTTCAGTTCTGTAGCTTACCGGGAACGGTCTTATCAGCTTGTCTCTTTGCTGCTCGTTTTATCGGACATGCATCTAACCACATTTGGTATCCACGTTTGAAGTGTTGACACGCGTTTTTCATTTTTTGTTTCTGTCTAACACATAACCGATTTCCCAATTCTCAACGTTCTCGATGTCTGGCATATGTAGTTGCAAAGCAGTCTTCA
>NW_021164262.1:0-3243 GCF_004324835.1 Dendronephthya gigantea | reverse complement strand
AAGCTGTTTGAAAATATTGACATTTCACCCTATTGTTTCTTCAATTGACGATATTGACGATACGAATTTCTATGTTGATTTGTACTATATTACACTGGTGAAATTTGACTCATGAAATCGCAGGATCGAACTATCTAAATTTTCCCGCAAAATCCGAAAGCAACCATCCTCGTAGTACAATTTTCTTTAAGAATTAACTTCAAGATATTAAAAATTTTATAATAAAAGATAATATGAAACCAGACATTTTTCTCCGATTTTATTTTTCTGTAACTTACCCATTGCAATACCCAGGCTTGTCAAGTAGTTCACGTTGTTCCTGTGGAAAAGGGGACGCCCTTAGAATTGCCAATGATAGTGTAGTGGTATTATAGCATGAACACCGCTTAAAAATAGTAGTAATCCAGAAAAGAAGAGGGGTTAGAGACTCTCCTTTCAAAATATATTACAAAATTTCTACTTGTTTTCGTACGAAGAATTTAAAACTGCGGAGTCGGGTACTGTTTTGAGGATTCAAACAAACATCTGATGTTTCTTGATGACATGTGGATTTTGAAGTTCCACTGGTATATCGCTGTAGGATGAAATAAGTTCCGATTAAACTTCCTGCAGTTACACGTAATTGTAAAGATATGAATCCGATCAGCATAAGTATATCGCTCATGCATATATATGTTGAGTTGAGCCTAAATTTAGTGTGTATATTTAATATAGTGAATACCAAACAATATCTGACGATACTGTATACGCCAATGGCAATGGCCGAATAGCCCAATATAAACATCTCTTAGTGGTAGTACCTTGTTGCAGCAAATTATAGTAATGACACGTCTTTGCATGATAACACCTTTGTATGGCACAAATGCCTCTGAAAATAGTCAAGAGAAACTTCATGAACTGTGGGGATTACTACCTTATTTTAAGGGCAAAATATCGCGAGGGTGGTTATACAACCTGTGCACCTATACAGTAGATAGTAAATTATTCAGTGTATCGACCGTGTAAGAAAATGGGTACATGGTATGTAGAATTTGAGCTACAAGCCTATTTACCAACGGTCAATGAAGTCATTTACACTTGCCTTGGCCGTGTGTGTTTCTTGTTCAAGAACCTGGGGGTGAATGCACAGCTGGTCACCTGATCCTGGCACACATACTTTCGGTCTCAAACAAAAATCAATAGAAAACGTCAATTTCAACAGTTAAATCTTCGTTTCCCGGTTTTGCTGACCTAAACGTGAGAAACACAGGAGTTTCTTGTAAAACATCCGAGGCTCGTATCAATTTTTTTGACGGTCTGTTATCAGGATGTGTTTGACTTGTATGTTTCGATCATAGTTTCATGTCCATAACTTGTTTCATGTCCAGGATGCACGAAATTATTCCTAACTTTTAATTCTAAACCTCACCCTAACCCTGACCTAATTGCTTATACTAAAAGATTTGAATCAAGGATTATATTCGCGGACACTGGACATGAAATTATTACCTATTTCCACCAAATCTGACAGGTTTTCAGCAGATTCGCCAACAAGCTTATTACTATACAAGGTTTTAAACTTGACAAGCCGTCTTAAATGTATGTGTTTAAAGACTTTGGTATTAATACGTCGAAAAAATACAGTAGACACCATACCTTTCTTTGGCAAACGACAAGAAACAGCACGCTTGTTCTCTGCATGGGTTGCGAACGTTTTCATAAAATCCTTCCATTGCCTAAAACAGACCATAAATCCTTTGACAAACCTCAATCAGCTTGTTCATTGCGAGTTATTTAGTTGAACATAACCTCCTGATCAAAATGATCCGTTTTTCGTCCTCGTAAAAACGTACAGATGAACTGTTTAACTATATATTCATTTGTTAAAAAGTCTAGTCTTAAGATTTTGCTGGATGGCAATAGAACTAACCTCTGTAAATTCGTTTTTTCGTCGTGGCTCAACAAAAATAGTTTTTTGTGTCTCAAGTCGGTTCCATAGATCAAAACTCTTACAAAACAAAAGATAATCATTGTGAATTAACGTAACGGACTAGGATATGAAATATCGTTCCTATATCAGTTTTAACAACACACAAAACCCTAACCGATTTAGAATTTCGACCTAAGGAAGCACCATCAAAAGGTCCAGTAAGATTAATCTGTATAAAAATCACATTAGCTGTATTTATACAAGAGACGAACAATTCATCTGGACGAACCTGGGCAAATTTTATATTAAAAGGTAACATGAAACTAGACATTTTCCTACGATTTAATTTTTTTAACTTACCTATTGCAATCCCCATTTTTGTCAAGTAGTTCACGTTGTTCCTGTGGAAAAGGGGACGCCCTTAGAATTGCCACTGATAGTGTAGTGGTATTATTGCATGTACACCGCTTAAAAGTAGTAGTAATCCAGAAACGATGAGGGGTTAGAGACTCTCCTTTCAAAATATATATTAAAAAAATTTCTACCTGTTTTTGTACGAAGAGTTTAGAACTTTTGAGGATTCCAACAAACATCTGATGTTTCTTGATGACATGTAGGTTTTGAATTTCCACTGGTATATCGCTGTAGCATGAAAAGTTCTGATCAGATTTCCTGGAGCCACACGTAATTGTAAAGATATGAATCCGATCAGCATAACTATAGGGAATAGCCCAACTAGCAGAGAATAGCCTAAAATACGAGTTTCCCAATTAGAATATGAAATCGGTTTGTAATTCCTCAGATTTGTTGTAGAATTATACAGTAGAACTTCTTAACAGCGTCAAAAAGTAATGAAGAGCCGTTATAGGTTTCCTAAATCAATCACCGTTATTAAAAAATGACTATACAAAAGATCATCTTGTAGCTTAATGCTATGGTGGACGTAATTGATCACCTTTGACGCCACCAGCTGCTTTGCTGGTTGACCAAACATCCAGTTGCTTCCTCTTCCAACCGTCATTCGCTGGCTGTTGAACATGAACCTAAAAAACAAGAAACTTAATTTAGCTACAGCAATACATGAATTGTCTTATTTTTCATTAACTACCTGCCATGCAGAGTTTACTTTTAATACACACAGGTTGAGATGATTGCACCGTAAATGTGCCAGCTTGTTGCACATCTTTCTTTTCGCTCGACCCTAATGCATCGCCGTTCTGAAAAACTACCTGGGATGCTATAATGTGGAAAGATTGGACTAGATTTTATCCGTGAAAATGATTGTTTACGAAAATGATTGTTTACAACAATTACGACACAAAGGAAACCAGGTT
>NW_021164261.1:0-3327 GCF_004324835.1 Dendronephthya gigantea | reverse complement strand
GACTGTTGCTTACATGATTCTAATATGACTGTTTGCTTACATGAGTCTATAATATTGACTGTTGCTTACATGATTCTATAATATGACTGTTTGCTTAATGATTCTATAATAATGATGTTTGCTTACATGATCTATAATATTGACTTTGCTTACATGATTCATAATATTGACTGTTTGCTTAAATGATTCTATAATATGACTGTTTGCTTACATGATTCTATAATATTGACTGTTTGCTTAGATGATCTATAATATTGACTGCTTGCTTACATGATGTATATATGCTGTTTGTTACATGATTCTATAATATTGACTGTTTGCTTACATGATTCGATAATATTGACTGTTTGCTTACATGATTGTAATAAAATATTGACTGTTTTCTTACATGATTCTATAATATTGACTGTTTGCTTACATGATTCTATAATATTGACTGTTTGCTTGCCTGATTCTGTAATATAGACTGTTTGCTTACATGATTCTATAATATTGACTGTTTGTTTACATGATTCGATAATATTGATTGTTTGCTTACATGATTCTATAGTATAGACTGTTTGCTTACATGATTCTATAATATTGACTGTTTGCTTACATGATTCTATAATATAGACTGTTTGCTTACATGATTCTATAATATTGACTGTTTGTTTACATGATTCAATAATATTGACTGTTTGCTTACATGATTCTATAATATTGACTGTTATTTTACATGATTCTATAATATTGACTGTTTGCTTACAAGATTCTTTAATATTGACTGTTTGCTTACATGATTCTATAATATTGACTGTTTGCTTACATGATTCTATAATATTGACTGTTTGGTTACATGAGTCTATAATATTGACTGTTTGCTTACATGAGTCTATAATATTGACTGTTTGCTTACATGATTCTATAATATTGACTGTTTGCTTACATCATTCTATAATAATGACTGTTTGCTTACATGATTCTATAATATTGACTGTTTGCTTACATGATTCTATAATATTGACTGTTTGCTTACATGATTCTATAATATTGACTGTTTGCTTACATAATTCTATAATATTGACTGTTTGCTTACATGATTGTATAATATTGACTGCTTGCTTACATGATTCTATAATATTGACTGCTTGCTTACATGATTGTATAATATTGACTCTTTGCTTACATGATTCTATAATATAGACTGTTTGCTTACATGATTCGATAATATTGACTGTTTGCTTACATGATTGTATAATATTGACTGTTTGCTTACATGATTCTATAATATTGACTGTTTGCTTACATGATTCTATAATATTGACTGTTTGTTTACCTGATTCTATAATATAGACTGTTTGCTTACATGATTCTATAATATTGACTGTTTGTTGATATGATTCGATAATATTGACTGTTTGCTTACATGATTCTATAATATAGACTGTTTGCTTACATGATTCTATAATATTGACTGTTTGCTTACATGATTCTATAATATAGACTGTTTGCTTACATGATTCTATAATATTGACTGTTTGCTTACATGATTCTATAATATTGACCGTTTGCTTACAATTTATTTATAATATTGACTGTTTGCTTACATGATTCTATAATATTGACTTGTTTGCTTACATGATTGAATAATATTGACTGTTTGCTTACATGATTCGATAATATTGACTGTTTGCTTACATGATTCTATAATATTGACTGTTTGCTTACATGATTCTTTAATATTGACTGTTTGCTTACATGATTCTATAATATTGACTGTTTGCTTACATGAGTCTATAATATTGACTGTTTGCTTACATGATTCTATAATATTGACTGTTTGCTTCCATGATTCTATAATAATGACTGTTTGCTTACATGATTCTATAATATTGACTGTTTGCTTACATCATTCTATAATATTGACTGCTTGCTTACATGATTCTATAATATTGACTGTTTGCTTACATGATTCTATAATATTGACTGTTTGCTTACATGATTGTATAATATTGACTGCTTGCTTACATGATTCTATAATATTGACTGCTTGCTTACATTATTGTATAATATTGACTGTTTGCTTACATGATTCTATAATATAGACTGTTTGCTTACATGATTCGATAATATTGACTGTTTGCTTACATGATTCTATAATATTGACTTGTTTGCTTACATGATTGAATATTGACTGTTTGCTTACATGATTCTATAATATTGACTGTTTGCTTACATGATTCTATAATATTGACTGTTTGCTTACATGATTCTATAATATTGACTTTTTGCTTACATGGTTCTATAATATTGATTTGTTTGCTTACATGATTCTATAATATTGACTGTTTGCTTACATGATTCTATAATAGACTGTTTGCTTACATGATTCTCTATATAATATTGACTGTTTGTTTACATGATTCAATAATATTGACTGTTTGCTTACATGATTCTATAATATTGACTGTTTGCTTACATGATTCTATAATATTGACTGTTTGCTTACAGATTCTTAATATTGACTGTTTGCTTACATGATTCTATAATATTGACTGTTTGCTTACATGATTCTATAATATTGACTGTTTGGTTACATGAGTCTATAATATTGACTGTTTGCTTACATGAGTCTATAATATTGACTGTTTGCTTACATGATTCTATAATATTGACTGTTTGCTTACATGATTCGATAATATTGATTGTTTGCTTACATGATTCTATAGTATAGACTGTTTGCTTACATGATTCTATAATATTGACTGTTTGCTTACATGATTCTATAATATAGACTGTTTGCTTACATGATTCTATAATATTGACTGTTTGTTTACATGATTCAATAATATTGACTGTTTGCTTACATGATTCTATAATATTGACTGTTTGTTTACATGATTCTATAATATTGACTGTTTGCTTACAAGATTCTTTAATATTGACTGTTTGCTTACATGATTCTATAATATTGACTGTTTGCTTACATGATTCTATAATATTGACTGTTTGGTTACATGAGTCTATAATATTGACTGTTTGCTTACATGAGTCTATAATATTGACTGTTTGCTTACATGATTCTATAATATTGACTGTTTGCTTACATCATTCTATAATAATGACTGTTTGCTTACATGATTCTATAATATTGACTGTTTGCTTACATGATTCTATAATATTGACTGTTTGCTTACATGATTCTATAATATTGACTGTTTGCTTACATGATTCTATAATATTGACTGTTTGCTTACATGATTGTATAATATTGACTGCTTGCTTACATGATTCTATAATATTGACTGCTTGCTTACATGATTGTATAATATTGACTCTTTGCTT
>NW_021164260.1:0-3289 GCF_004324835.1 Dendronephthya gigantea | reverse complement strand
GATGATCATTATGATGATCATGATCAAAATTAGCATAATAATCATAATAAATGATGGTTGCCATGGCAACCATGATGATCATTATGATGATCATGATCATAATTAGCATATTAATCATAATAAATGATGGTTGCCATGGCAACCATGATGATCATTATGATGCTCTTGATCATAATTAGCATATTAATCATAATAAATTATGGTTACCATGCCAACCATGATGATCAATATGATGATCATGATCATAATTAGCATAATAATAATAATAAATGATGGATGCCATGGCAACCATGATGATCATTATGATGATCATGATCAAAATTAGCATAATAATCATAATAAATGATGGTTGCCATGGCAACCATGATGATCATTATGATGATCATGATCATAATTAGCATATTAATCATAATAAATGATGGTTGCCATGGCAACCATGATGATCATTATGATGCTCTTGATCATAATTAGCATATTAATCATAATAAATTATGGTTACCATGGCAACCATGATGATCAATATGATGATCATGATCATAATTAGCATAATAATAATAAATGATGGATGCCATGGCAACCATGATGATCATTATGATGATCATGATCAAAATTAGCATAATAATCATAATAAATGATGGTTGTCATGGCAACCATGATGATCATTATGATGATATTGATCATAATTAGCATATTAATCATAATAAATGATGGTTGCCATGGCAACCATGATGTTCATTATGAAGATCTTGATCATAATTAGCATATTAATCATAATAAATTATGGTTAACATGGCAACCGTGATGATCATATGATGATCATGATCATAATTAGCATAATAATCATTATAAGTGATGGTTGCCATGGCAACCATGGTTGCCATGGCAACCATGATGATCATTATGATAATCTTGATCATAATTAGCATATTAATCATAATAAATTATGGTTAGCATGGCAACCATGATGATCAATATGATGATCATGATCATAATTTGCATAATAATAATAATAAATGATGGATGCCATGGCAACCATGATGATCATTATGATGATCATGATCAAAATTAGCATAATAATCATAATAAATGATGGTTGCCATGGCAACTATGATGATCATTATGATGATCATGATCATAATTAGCATATTAATCATAATAGATTATGGTTGCCATGGCAACCATGATGATCATTATGATGATCATGATCATAATTAGCATAATAATCATACTAAGTGATGGTTGCCATGGCAACCATGATGATCATTATGATGATCTTGATCATAATTAGCATATTAATCATAATAAATTATGGTTACTATGGCAACCATGATGAACATTATGATGATCATGATCATAATTCGCATAATAATAATAATAAATTATGGTTGCCATGGCAACCATGATGATTATTATGATGATCTTGATCATAATTTGCATATTATTCATAATAAATCATGGTTACCATGGCAACTATGATGATCAATATGATGATCATGATGAAAATTATTATAATAATCATAAAAAGTAATGGTTGCCATGGGAACCATGATGATCATTATGATGATCTTGATCATAATTTGCATATTAATCATAATAAATTATGGTTACCATGGCAACCATGATGATCAATATGATGATCATGGTCATAATTCGCATAATAATCATAATAAATGATGGTTGCCATGGCAACCATAATGATCATTATGAAGATCTTGATCATAATTTGCATAATAATCATAATAAATGATGGTTGCCATGGTCACCATGATGATCATTATGATGATCATGATCATAATTAGCATATTAATCATAATAAATGATGGTTGCTATGGCAACCTTGATGATCATTATGATGATTGATCATAATTAGCATATTAATCATAATAAATTATGGTTACCATGGCAACCATGATGATCAATATGATGATCATGACGAAAATTAGCATAATAATCATAAAAAAGTAATGGTTGCCATGGCAACCATGATGATCATTATGATGATCATGATCATAATTCGCATAATAATCATAATAAATGATTGTTGCCATGTCAACCATGATGATCATTATGATGATCATGAACATAATTAGCATATTAATCATAATAAATGATGGTTGCCATGGCAACTATGATGATCATTATGATGCTCTTGATCATAATTAGCATATTAATAATAATAAATGATGGTTGCCATGGCAACCATGATGATCATTATGATGATCATGATCATAGTTAGCATATTAATCATAATAAATGATGGTTGCCATGGCAACCATGATGATCATTATGATGCTCTTGATCATAATTAGCATATTAATCATAATAAATGATGGTTGCCATGGCAACCATGATGATCATTATGATGCTTTTGATCATAATTAGCATAAAATCATAATAAATTATGGTTACTATGGCAACCATGATGATCAATATGATGATCATGATCATAATTTGCATAATATAATAATAAATGATGGATGCCATGGCAACCATGATGATCATTATGATGATCATGATCAAAATTAGCATAATAATCATAATAAATGATGGTTGCCATGGCAACCATGATTATCATTATGATGATCATGATCATAATTAGCATATTAATCATTATAGATTATGGTTGCAATGGCAACCATGATGATCATTATGATGATCATGATCATAATTAGCATAATAATCATACTAAGTGATGGTTGCCATGGCAACCATGATGATCATTATGATGATCTTGATCATAATTAGCATATTAGTCATAATAAATTATGGTTACTATGGCAACCATGATGAACAATATGATGATCATGATCATAATTCGCATAATAATAATAATAAATGATGGTTGCCATGGCAACCATGATGATTATTATGATGACTTGATCATAATTTGCATATTATTCATAATAAATCATGGTTACCATGGCAACTATGATGATCAATATGATGATCATGATGAAAATTAGCATAATAATCATAAAAAGTAATGGTTGCCATGGGAACCATGATGATCATTATGATGATCTTGATCATAATTTGCATATTAATCATAATAAATTATGGTTACCATGGCAACCATGATGATCAATATGATGATCATGGTCATAATTCGCATAATAATCATAATAAATGATGGTTGCCATGGCAACCATAATGATCATTATGAAGATCTTGATCATAATTTGCATAATAATCATAATAAATGATGGTTGCCATGGCCACCATGATGATCATTATGATGATCATGATCATAATTAGCATATTAATCATAATAAATGATGGTTGCTATGGC
>NW_021164259.1:0-3286 GCF_004324835.1 Dendronephthya gigantea | reverse complement strand
GAATGTTTCAAAATATAAAGTGATTTTTTTATAGAGATGAATGAAAGAGTGCAATGGAATAATGGTTTTCAGTCGAGGCCTAAAGAGAAGTCTTTCAGCACTTTTTGTAAATAGTATAGCTAGTAATTTTCAATAAGTGACCGTAAGTAAGAACGGGTTCAAACGGCTCACTCCTTTCACTTACTTGCGAATGCCACTACAGAGAGAAAGATACATAAATATATGCGAGTGAATAATACTGATTATTACTGAAAATGAAAAAAATGAGGAATGATCTAGCAACGGCTTCAGCCAGTGCTTCTTCTCTCAGCAATAAAAAACTCCATAATTCGAAACTCGCTAAAGTGCAAAATTAATGTTTCGAAGTTTTCTGAGCGTCATTTAGTAATACCAGCAAAGTGGTGTTGAAGGTTTTGAGGTATACGATACTTCATCAAATTTAATTAAAATTTAAATTACAATTAATTATCCTACCTTTCATTTTGCTATCGGAAACTGCAGTAGAACGAGATTGAAGCTATAAACACAAATTGAAAATACCAGTTACGGATTTTTGTTAAGCGTTGCAAAGTATTCTACAAACATCGTGCTTATAAAATGTCTCAATATTTTGAACCATGTTTCATGGTATTTGTTTTCAAGAAATAATAGATGGACAGAAGAAACAAAAATGAGGCTCACATCAAATCTCATAGTTGGAGAAAGAATAAAATTAGACCTCTAGATGTCACCCAACCAGGTTGATCTTTTTTGTTATTTTCGGAATAATTTTATTCATAAAAATTTTATCATGTTCGCTCTCTGTTGTCATTTCCTACCATCTGTTGAGACCTCTGTGCCGCTAGGCAAGCTACAGCGAAAGAGCACTGGCTTCCACTGTGATATCTTATCTGTGAAGTCTTATCAGTGCCCGTTTCGTTGAAGAAACGATGAACCAAGATTCAACTTCGCGTCATAAAATCTTTGAAACATCAGCCCGACTTTCTTCATATTTCAACTGAAGGCATTTCCGTGAAGTACTTTAGATAAAAAAGTCATTTATATCCGGATTGGGTTCCTCCTCCAGGGCAAGAGTCGTGCATTGACCACGTGATAACGAAACATTCTGAGCTCATCAGTGAAGGATGAACAATTGTAAAGGTTTTATTGCAACTCATAAGAATTACCAAAGGATATATTTTGTAAAATCTATTATATTACGAGCGTCTTTCCTTAAGTCTAGCGACCTACATTGTTCCGGTACCGCATGAGAAACTCTAGCTCGAATCCTCTTGATCTGACGTATTCTTTGTAACCAATTACAGCCTAGGTATCTGTAGTTTTCTTCTGATTTTGGTGAATAACTGACGCAATCTTAAAAAGAAAAACATTCGTATACCGTCAATATCACATCCGGACATTTAAATTACCCTAAGTTACTGACCAAATTTATTTAACATGCATTGCAATATGACGAACCAACTTCGACAGGTTTTTATCGGAAATAACTCTAGGGCCATAATTTGTATTGTTTAGAATATCCCTGAGTTCATCTTTAACGTTCAAACACACGATATTACTGTCGTTATCAATGGAAATGTCAAATACGTTCCTAAGAGCTTTCACTAGAAGAATATTAAAACTTGGTCGCTCTTGCAAATATATTTTGTTGTTAAGCATGAATACGCTGGGCAGACAGTGTATGCCAATTTAAACAATGATACTGAAAGAATTTTCCTTACCTGACTAATTGAGGCCTCGTTTTTGTTTCTCTTAAGCTCAACTTTTAAAACCTCAGGCTCCGTGCCCTTCTGCAGTGAATCATCTCACACAAACACTTTTCCTGCCGAACAATATGCGCATGACATGTTCGAAGTTGCCTGCTTGTTGACTGTAACCGTGATCAACACATTGCCAAGCAACCAACTTCTTGACACTCCATTGCGCAGGAGTCGTTCAACAACTGCAGTTCTATAAAAACAACAAAATAGTCATCTTCCCTGAAACACAGTGCAGAAAAATACGAAACCAACATACAGACCTTTTTGGTTGGGTCAAATAAGAAGAAAATGTATATTTGACCATCATATCACCCACGATTTCCATCATCTCTGAACTAAGTGTGTTGCTTGAGTCTTCCTTTGATTTCTCAAGGGAGTTTGGGAGTGAATGGAATTTGGTGGGGGATTAGTGACTAAGGGTATGGGTTTGCAGCATCTGAAGATATATCTGCGTTGTTAAGACTCTAAAGGAATACAAGGACAAATGATTGAAAACGAGCTTGCATATAAGCAAAATTATGTAACATGAAATGGACAAGTTTATGTAACAACACTGCCTAAGCTGTATAAAGTTTAAACACCACTTCTTAATATCTATTGAAAATTTAGCAAGCAATCTCCGTGGCCATAGAATGACATGTGGACTTACTTTTGTAATCAATGGCACGAATTGTTTTCTTAACAACAGTGGACAGTTGACAAACCAGGATGAAATGACATTATCAGCAAGAGTTACCGTGTATTGAGAGTATCTAAGGTGAAACATATCAGTTCGTTTATATTTTATTCAATTTCACAAAGCCAATAATAAAAAGTTTGAGATGTTATCGCGTTAAACAAACCTCGATGATGCTGTGTGAGGCAAACATATTCCAATGACTTGTTTCAAATGGATCGCTGTGAAGTTTTTGTACTAATCACGAAGCTTTGACAATGCTATTTAAACGTTTTAAAAGAATGTTAGCAACTTTTCGTCGAATACGATTGAGTGTTTATACAACCTAGCTCTCCTTAGGGGGTACATTGATATTTCATAAAAGATTTCTTAATTTACGTAACTTCAAGAAACATACCAGAGAGAAATTCTAACAGTGGTATGACAACTTGAGGCGTTGGCGAAAGTTTAGTAAACTTTTCCAGATATGTTGGGAGCAGCCTAAGGACAGAAAATTTAGAAATTATTACCCAAATAATCTTGTGAAGGAGTATCTCGCATAACAAGAGACGTTACATTTAGGCTGGAGTTTATTGAAAAACATTTCTGTAAATTCACTGAGCACATTATCAAGGCACGATTTCAAATATCTCCAAAGTAATAAACTTCTAAAACGCTGCAATTACTTAAATCAACTTCATTCTTTACAAAGTGCTAATGGACATAAAAAACGTCTCAAATTCCAGACAATCTTAAGTAGCCATACCTTGCCATAACTGAAGACATTTCTAACATACATATGGTGAGACAAGATACGCTTAACGTCGTGGAATGAGCAACCAAACCAATCTCCAAAGTACGCATCAGACAA
>NW_021164258.1:0-3325 GCF_004324835.1 Dendronephthya gigantea | reverse complement strand
CCCTATGACCAACGAAACAACGAAAAGCTAAAAGAAATTGCTCGGCAGAACAGTTTTCTGCCAGTTCTATATGAACTCCTCGTGTCGAAAAACATGTGAAAAGACAAAGATACACCTTCTCGATCTCTCCTTTCTCAATAGCGTTCCTTTTTTGACATACATTGGTACAGCGTAATAGACGCCAGTGTTCGTCCATGGGGGACTCTCATCGACGCAACCTTCCGGCAGACTTGATGGTGTATATAACGGAAACGGTTTGCCAGCATACTTCGTACATACCACACAACGTCGAATGAAGCCTTTTACATCCTCTCTTCCTCATGGAATCCAATATTTGTCGCATATTGCAGTCAAGGTCAACGCTAACCCACCATGCATCATGGTCAAATGAGTTTCCTTTCTAACCAAATTTGTTAAATGGCGATGGGTAGGCAATAATAATGGATTAACTGTCTCGGATGGAAGGTTTGCTTGGCCAATTCTTCCCTTACATCTTAGTACGCCACACTCGTCAACATAAAAACCGTATTGTCTAACATAATTCGAATCACAACCAGTTTTGACACATTCAAATTCTTTGGAGAATACACTTGACTGGCTGTTCGAATCCACGAATTCTTGGCATTATTTATTTCTTCCGAAGTTATTACTTGACTCTTCGGTAATGCCTCCGTGTCTCGACGTATTCGTAGAGACATTCACATTTGTATTCGTAGTGATTCGACGCTTCACTTTTCGAATGAAGCGATATATGTAGCATGTCAAAAGTTATGACAAACCATGATTTTATCTAAACTTTAGTACGAGCTGGTCACATCACCCCGAGATGACAGAATACATGCGTTGTACGAGATGGGTTTTTAACTTCCTCTTGTAAAACGTTCTCTTCCTTAAATATCGATTCATTCGAAATTTCTTGACATTCTACTTCTCGTGACTTTGTGAAATCGGGTCCTGTCTACCATAGCTGGTTCTCGCTTGATTGGTCGGCTTGCACTCCTCGAGCGGGTAAATCCGCTGGATTACAAACTCCTGGAGAATGGTTCCAGTTCCCTTGACTTAGATGACGTATTGCTTCCACAGCCTTTGATTTTGAATCCAGCACACAACAGTAATTGAATCAGTCAAATAAAATACATTGTCAATTAAATGTGTGACTAACCCTTAATTACTGAGTCCATCAATCGAGCCAATAGGACTGCTCCCTAAGAGCTCTAAGCGCGGAATCGTTTGGGTTTTTACGGGAGCAACACACGATTTCGCACACAGAAGCATCGTATGGACAACATCCTCATCAATACGAACATAGATGGCTGCAGCATATGCTTTGGTACTCGCATCAGAGAATCCATGCAATTTGATAACCTGTCTGTTTGTGTTCGCTGGAAAACAATTTCTTCTAACCGTAACATCACTAAGCACTGGTAACTGCAGGATCAATTTCTCCCACTTGCTCCTGAACAAATCTGGTAACTCAGCATCCCCATCGGTTGAGTCCAAACACAATTCTTAGTAGAGGATCTTCAAGTTGATACTGAACGGTGTGATTAACCCAAGGGGGTCAAGAACTCTCGCCGTCACCTTCAAAACTGAACGCTTTTATGACAGGTAATTGTTTGGCAAAGGCTACCAAATCTTGTATACTGTATTTGAATACATCGCTCACATAATTCCATGTAAGGCCGAGAACCTTCATTTCACTTGTATTATCACTACTTAACAGATTAACCGAGACTTTCGCATAGGGCGCATCATCCTCGGTATATCCCAACAACTCTTTGCACTGCATAGCCTTGTCGATCACCTCTTCTCCACGACTTCCAGGACGCTATTATTTTCACACTCCAAAATATACTGTCGAACACGATAAGAGTTGCCATTCCATTTACGAAGATTGAAACCACCCTTAGCCATCAACTCCTTTGCTGATTTATACAGATGTATTGTTTTCTCTTCCGAATCAGTACTGGTCGCCAAATCATCAAGATACAAGTCATTCTCCAATATCTTTGTAGTTTCAGGATCACGCCTCGAAAACTGCAAAAGATGATGTTTGATTGTGGCTCCTAAAATGGCCAGGCTAGGTTTCAGACCAAACACAAGGCGACAAAAACGGTACCCAACTATCTCAGATAAACCATTTTCCACGCTCGTCTTCTTCCTTTATCGAAATCATGTGAAATCCGATTTCGACCCCGACCCACAGGGGGAAAAATCGAGGTCTTTCGAAAATGTTCGGGAAAGTCGCAATTTCGACCCGCCCTAGTAGGGAAAAAAATCTAGATCTCTCCGCTAGTAGGGGAGAAAATTGTAGTTTCGAGAAGTACTTTCCTGGCGCAACAAGTCTGCCTAAGTTGGTTGGAACAGCAGGTCAGAGGGTGACAACCTGTACGTGGCAATGTTTAAACGCTCACGATGTGCTTTCGCAGAGTCAGGTTGTTTGGGAATGCTAAATACAGGCACGCCACTGATAACAAACAAGTACTGCGAGGGAAAGATAAAAGGACTTTGAAAAGAGAGTTAAAAAGTACGTAAAACCGTTGAAATTGAAGCGAATGAAGTTAGCAATTTGCCCCGCCAGATTCAGTTGCTGGCGCATTGAGATGATCGCGCTCTCGATCCGCATGGACGCGTGCTCGGCTGGAGAGCCGACCGATCAGTCTGTCATGTTGACCATGGCATACGGTACGCCTGTGCACTTGAACCACTGCCTGTCGATTGTGACAGTGTTTGAACACTACGCGCCTAGGATGGGACCCCAAAAATGGTGAACTATGCTTGAATAGGGTGAAGCCAGTGGAGACACTGGTGGAAGCTTGTAGCGATTCTCATGTGCAAATTGATTGTCAAATTTGGGTGTAGCGGGGAAAGACTAATCAAACCATCTAGTAGCTGGTTCCCTTCGAAGTTTCCCTCAGGATAGCTGGAGTTCATACATGCAGTTTTATCAGGTAAAGCGGATGATTAGAGGTCTTGGCGTCGAAACTTTAAATTGGTAAGAAGTCTGACAAGCTCGATTGAAGTCAGACACTCAAATGGGAGCTCTTACTGGGACATTTTTGGTAAGCAGAACTGCTGATGTCGGAATGAACAGTCGGAATCTGCTAAGGAGAGTGTAACAACTCACCTGCCAAATCAACTAGCCCTGAAAATGGATGGCGCTCAAGCGTTGCACCTATACTCGGTGGTCGTGATGAAGCCTTTGGCGCAAGCAAGGGTAAACGGTCGCCCGTGCAGATTGGTGCAGAGCTTTCGACAGCCCTTGAAAATCTGATCATGAGCAAGTCGTTAATTTTTTTGTCTGGTCGTACTCATTACCGCAGCA
>NW_021164257.1:0-3351 GCF_004324835.1 Dendronephthya gigantea | reverse complement strand
AAAAGTATTCAACGCTTTGATTTCCAATTCTTCCATCACTAAATTAGCCACAACCACCGACACCGGTGACCCCATTGTTGTACATGTATTTGCTTATAATAACTTCCTCTGAATTGGAATTCAGTCGATTTTAGACAAAACTCCAAGAGTTCAACAACATCCTGTTCTAATAATGACGTCCTTTTTACTAATGTTAAATCCTTATTCAGTCTTGAAGCCGCAATCTGAACTGCTAATTCCACCGGGATTGAAGTAAATAATGCCACAACATAAAACGACACCATTTCCTCATCATCTTCCAATCGGAACTCACTTACTTTCCGAACTTACTCATATGAATTCTTTATATGGTGCTGAGAGTTACCAACAAGTGGAGATAAAATACCACGTAGAAACTTTGACAACTCGTATGTTGTAGAACCAATAAAACTAACAATAGGTCGTAATGGTATGCCATCTTTATGGATCTTTGGTAACCCATATAAGCGCGGTGTTATACCATCCGTCGTACTTAACTTTCGGTATAACTTTTTTCCCAGCTTTTCTTTCTTTGTAACCAAAATTAATTTCAATCGCTTTTCGCATTCTTTTGCTGGATCTTTATCCAATAACATGTATGTCTTATTGTCATTCAACATATTGTTTATTTTCTCTTCATACTGAATTCTATCCATCACCACTGTCGTATTGCCTTTGTCTGCTTTCAAGATCACTATTGTTTCATCCTCCTTTAAATCCCTTATAATTTGCCTTTCTCTTTTAGTCATGTTGTCCTTTGGTAACTTCGCCTGTTTCAATATACTAGCCGTTTCTGTTCTAATTTCAGTTTTTTGTATCTCATCTAGACTGTAAATTGAACTTTCTACCTCGGCAATAATATCCATAATCGGAACACGTTTTGGTGCCATTTCAAATTTCAAATCTTTTTGTAATACAGAGCATTCATCGGTTGTGAAGGGCAATGGTTTAGTAGTCCTTCCATATATTCAAGGTACAACGGAACGATTAAAACGGACATTAATTAAAAACGGATTTAAAGTTGCAATGAGGCCGGTATGCACGTTGAAAAAACAGTTAGTAAAACCAAAGGATGTATTATCAATCCAAGAACAGACAGGGGTGGTGTATAGCATCCCCTGTGCAGGCTGTGATGTAGAATACATTGGTGAAACAGGACGAGCTTTTGGAACGCGAGAGAAGGAACACAAGGCAGCAGTCCGTTTGGGGAAGATTGAAAAGTCAGCTTTGGCTAAGCATGGGTATGATTGTGAACATGGTATAGCATGGAACGATTCAAAATTATTATGTAAAGAGAGCAGATGGGCGCAACGTAAATGGAAAGAAGCATGTATGATTGAGCAATCGGGTAGCGGTATTTCGAACAGAGATAATGGTAGGATACTTCCTGACGTTTATAAGCCGATTTTAAAGAAGTAAGAACTATGAATTATTGTCATTCTTTAAACAGAGAGTACTGTGTTATATAATTGGGCTTTTCGTACCCTTCCTCTTATAATAGGTTTTAACCTTAGGCTTAATTATTATTGTATAATTATTAATGTATGCACATTTGTAGACCGTATTTAAGGCTAGAATTTGTTTACAACAGTTATTCCCTGATGATGGACGCGTTCGTCCGAAAGCTTGGAAAAGTTTGTTTTTAATATTTTACTAGTGTAACATAATATATATGTTTTTAATCATGAGAGTTCCGAGTAACATAACCACATTACATTTTACTTATCTCTTTAAGTCATCCAGCTGCCAATAGTCCAGGTGATGAACAGTTTTTGACTTTTGATACCATGACAGAGTCATCCATAAAGAACAATGGGCTGGCATAAGAACATATATTTAGCATGATATTAATACATGTATCTTTTACAGATAATACCACATAAAATATGGTATGTATTAATGGAAAAACTAGATTTAGGCTAATCATTATTATAATATAATGTCCTCTTTGATCTAAAACTTCCTAATTATCAGACTTGCTCAGTTACCATGGTCTCTCATTTATTTATTGAATCTCCTCATGTCTTTCCCCATGCAATGTTGCAAAATTCTGTTCTAATCTAAAAGAACAAATATAATGAATTAACAAGGCAAGCAATATAGCCACAGCAATGACAGCATTATTTATGTCATCATCAAGACAATAATAACTCATGGATAAAGGAACATTATGCTGACTTTCTTCGCCTGGCATTAATAAAGTACTTATTGAGTGCCATTGTGCCAGAAATTTAAGCACTTTTAATCTTAACAGCAACGAAATGTCAATGTTTACCTGAATCCCTTTGTCTCAAATGTAAAAATTGAAAGATCGATCTCTTGGTAAATGAAAAACAGGATGGTTTTTCTGAAAAATCAACGTAAGGGCTGGCAACCTAGTATGATTTGGGAATCTTAATTCATCTCAGAAGCATGGCAATATGGCCAATAATGCCAAGAAAAATGCTTGTTTTTCGAAGCAGAGACATTGTGTGAGAATTATCGATGTTTTTCTAGTTCTTTTTATGGCATCACCCTTGAATACTCCACCAAATCCACCTTCGCCAATCAAGCCATTCTCGATATAGTAATAAATCGCACCTGAAAGTCAAAAGCAATTGCTTGCCAATATAACTGAACAACTAAAGAAATATGTGAAGTAAAATGGATTTTAGAATAAAAATGCAAACTCTAAAAATTTTTGTAGCGATAGAATCGACTTGCCTTTTGACTTGCAAACTTCAACAAAGTTTTCCCCATCGACAACTCTAGTGGCGTGGCACAATTGAAGGTTGGGAAGGTTTGAGAAAATAAATGGGCTTACAAAAGGATTGTTATGGAATTAAACTTTCATAAATCCTGTCTTTCCCACCGCTGGTAGTAAAGTTTGTGTTTCATCGAGTTTCGGCCGACTTTGTAGTCTCAAAATCCACGAAGTATCTCTAATTCGTCTTCGAACTAGAATCTGAACCCATCCTTGACCAACGCAACTGCACCCATTGCTTAAGTCACAAGATTTCTGTACTGAGCCTACGGTACCAGTGGCCTTTAAATCGCGGGTAAGAAAGTCAGCTGCTTTCGTATCGAATTTTGTGTTTGACACCTGGCTAGAATCATCTGCACGAGCTTTGCTATCAGTTGAAGAAGCCTGGAAATGTCAATACGTTCCTAAGAGCTTTCACTAGAAGAATATTTAAACTTGGTTGCTCTTCCAAATATATTTTGTTGTTTAAGAATAAATACGCTGGGCAGACAGCGTATGCGAATTTAAACAATGATACTGAAAGCATTTTCCTTACCTGACTAATTGAGGCCTCGTTTTTGTTTCTCTTAAGCTCAACTTTTAAAACCTCA
>NW_021164256.1:0-3381 GCF_004324835.1 Dendronephthya gigantea | reverse complement strand
AGTCTTAAAAACTCGAAACCGGAAGTGAAGTGGTCACGTGTTTAGGACCACGCCCTGGTTATTCGCCCGAGTTGACAGAATTCGAGTTTTTTTAAAACTGATATATGTGTTTAAATACATTCCACTAAAGGACCAGAAAAATCCACTAAAGGACGAGCAAATCCACTTCAGGACCAGGAAAATCACAAAAGGACTAGCAGGATTATAAACATTATATTTCATCAAGATTTCATCCATTTTCAACCAAACTTCGGTGGGATAATTAGGGCGTATCCCTTAACATGTGACCATGCCCACTTCCGGTTTGGAGTTTTTCCCTCTGATATATGTGAAAAACCGTATATTTTTCATAGTTAAAAAATGTTTAAAAAGCTCGAAACAGGAAGTGGGCGTGGTCACATGTTAAGGACCACGCCCTAATTATCCCACCCAACTTTGGTTGAAAATGGATGAAATCTATATGAAATATAATCTGTATAATACAGGTAGTCCTTTGGGATTTCACTGGTCCTTTGGTGGATTTGGTGGTCCTTGAGTGGATTCATGTTTTAGTGGATTTTTTCAAATTAAATATATTTCCGTGAAATTTTTATATGTATTTTCTGATGTGATTTGCAACATTTTATATTCTAAGAAATTTTTGAGAAAACGTTTTTAAGTATGAAAAAAAGCCATTTTTTAGGTATCTCAGTGGAAAAAACTCGAAACCGGAAGTGGGCGTGGTCACATGTTAAGGGCCACGTCCTAATTACCCTGCTAAAGTTTCGCGGAATTTGATTGACGTTGAATATTCTTCGGACTTTTGATCAAGGTATCTACAAAGAGATCACACCTGAGATTGAAGTTAGGTAAAATTTTTAGCAATTAATTATTTTTCCGTGAAATTTTTATATGTATTTTCTGATGTGATTTAAAACATTTTATATTCTAAGAATTTTTTTGAAAATGTTTTTTAATCCTTTAAATAAGAATTTTTCACATATCTCAGTGTCTAAAACTCGAAACCGCAAGTGGGCGTGGTCACATGTTAAGGACCACACCCTAATTATCCCACCTAACTTTAGTTGAAAATGGATGAAATTTTGATGAAATATAATCTCTATAATACAGCTGGTCCTTTTGTGGATTTTACTGGTCCTTTTGTGCATTTGCTGGGCCTTTAGTGGATTTTTCTGGTCCTTTAGTGGATATGTGTATTGACACATATATCAGTCTTAAAAACTCGAAACCGGAAGTGGAAGTGGTCACGTGTTTAGGACCACGCCCTGGTTATGCCGCGAGTTTGACAGAATTTCGAGTTTTTTAAACTGATATATGTGTTTAAAATACATATCCACTAAAGGACCAGAAAAATCCACTAAAGACGAGCAAATCCACTTAAGGACCAGGAAAATCCACAAAAGGACTAGCAGGATATAAACATTATATTTCATCAAGATTTCATCCATTTTCAACCAAACTTCGGTGGGATAATTAGGGCGTATCCCTTAACATGTGACCATGCCCACTTCCGGTTGGAGTTTTTCCTCTGATATATGTGAAAAACCGTATATTTTCATAGTTAAAAAATGTTTTAAAAAGCTCGAAACAGGAAGTGGGCGTGGTCACATGTTAAGGACCACGCCCTAATTATCCCACCAACTTTGGTTGAAAATGGATGAAATCTATATGAAATATAATCTGTATAATACAGGTAGTCCTTTGTGGATTTCACTGGTCCTTTGGTGGATTTGGTGGTCCTTGAGTTGGATTCATGTTTTAGTGGATTTTTTCAAATTAAATATATTCCGTGAAATTTTTATATGTATTTTCTGATGTGATTTGCAACATTTTATATTCTAAGAAATTTTTGAGAAAACGTTTTTAAGTATGAAAAAAAGCCATTTTTTAGGTATCTCAGTGCGGAAAACCCGAAACCGGAATGGGCGTGGTCACATGTTAAGGGCCACGTCCTAATTACCCTGCTAAAGTTTCGCGGAATTTGATTGACGTTGAAATTTCTTCGGACTTTTTGATCAGGGTATCTACAAAGAATCACACCTGAGATTGAAGTTGGGTAAAATTTTAGCAATTAATTATTTTTCCGTGAAATTTTTATATGTATTTTCTGATGTGATTTAAAACATTTTTATATTCTAAGAATTTTTTGAAAATGTTTTTTATTCCTTTAAATAAGAATTTTTCACATATCTCAGTGTCTAAACTCGAAACCGAAGTGGGCGTGGTCACATGTTAAGGACCACGCCCTAATTATTCCCACCAACTTTAGTTGAAAATGGATGAATTTGATGAAATATAATCTCTATAATACAGCTGGTCCTTTTGTGGATTTTACTGGTCCTTTTGTGCATTTGCTGGGCCTTTAGTGGATTTTTCTGGTCCTTTAGTGGATATGTATTTAGACACATATATCAGTCTTAAAAACTCGAAACCGGAAGTGGAAGTGGTCACGTGTTTAGGACCACGCCCTAGTTACCCCGCCCGAGTTTGACAGAATTTCGAGTTTTTTAAACTGATATATGTGTTTAAATACATATCCACTAAAGGACCAGAAAAATCCACTAAAGGACGAGCAAATCCACTTAAGGACCAGGAAAAATCCACAAAAGGACTAGCAGGATTATAAACGTTATATTTCATCAAGATTTCATCCATTTTCAACCAAACTTCGGTGGGATAATTAGGGCGTATCCCTTAACATGTGACCATGCCACTTCCGGTTTGGAGTTTTTCCCTCTGATATATGTGAAAAACCGTATATTTTCATAGTTAAAAAATGTTTTAAAAAGCTCGAAACAGGAAGTGGGCGTGGTCACATGTTAAGGACCACGCCCTAATTATCCCACCCAACTTTGGTTGAAAATGGATGAAATCTATATGAAATATAATCTGTACAATACAGGTAGTCCTTTTGTGGATTTCACTGGTCCTTTGGTGGATTTGGTGGTCCTTGAGTGGATTCATGTTTTAGTGGATTTTTTCAAATTAAATATATTTCCGTGAAATTTTTATATGTATTTTCTGATGTGATTTGCAACATTTTATATTCTAAGAAATTTTTAAAAAAACGTTTTTAAGTATGAAAAAAAGCCATTTTTTAGGTATCTCAGTGGGAAAAACTCGAAACCGGAAGTGGGCGTGGTCACATGTTAAGGACCACGCCCTAATTATCCCACCTAACTTTAGTTGAAAATGGATGAAATTTTGATGAAATATAATCTCTATAATACAGCTGGTCCTTTTGTGGATTTTACTGGTGCTTTTGTGCATTTGCTGGGCCTTTAGTGGATTTTTCTGGTCCTTTGGTGGATATGTGTTTACAGGCATATATCAGTCTAAAAAAACTGGAAACAAGAAGTGGGCGTAGTCACGTGTTCAGGG
>NW_021164255.1:0-3406 GCF_004324835.1 Dendronephthya gigantea | reverse complement strand
CCGCGTCCACGTTTCCGAATCGAGGAGCTAGTCGAGAGAAATCAAATCACAACCAAAATATAGCTACATGCATGGGGAGTGAATTGTGCTGAAATGTGCATATATATATCAACATATATGAAGTAATTTTTTGTGAATTAAGAGTCTAAATAAACATTTACAATGCATGAGTTATATTTATGCCATAAGTTATATTTATGCCAATTGATACCTTTCAACATGCCAGCAACAATCGAGCCAGATGGCTGAGATCTGGTGAGACAAATATACCCTTTTAAGGAAATAAGACAATTTTGCAAGCGGGGCACTGCTCCATGCAGTTTAGACTAGATGCACGCGTCATATTTAAATTGCTTGGATATTCATGCAGTGGCATAACGAACAGAGGATGGGGTCTTGAGATATACTTGGTACTGCCGGGTCCCTTAATTCGCTGTTTGTCATGATCACGTTTTGCTCATATACTATGATGTTTCGTTATCTATTCTGGCCCCCAATAACTGGGGAACCTTATTTTAGTTCTCGTCCTAACCCTACCGAACGCGCGTTAGGTCACTGTATTTATGTCTTCAAATATAGCTAGGGTATTTCAATTGTTGTATATAATTTGCATGTCAGACTGCATTAAAGACAACGAGCTGAAATGCTGAACCGCATTCTCGTCCTAGGATGCGGTCCTTTATTTTGAATACATTTAATCAGTAGCTGCTTCGGACGGAGGCCCTGCTATCAGATTATCAGATGTAAATATAAATTAGCTTAAATTTATCGCACTTTGTAAATAAATTTACAAGTGCGATAATATGTATAACACGCAAAATCCCTCAATTTACTGATTTTAAAATCTGGTTTTGTCTGTTTACATACATTACAGACTTCCGACAATTATGCAACTTAATTAGCACCTTGCCAAGGCATATTATGGCTCGTAATGCTGTAATATATGGCTTGCGACGTTGTTTGTGCGCGCGGTGAACTTGGCTTTATGGAAGCTACAGAAGTATATTAAAACACAAATTCTAACCATTCAGTGCATTACCGAAGCACAAAAACGATAAATTTTTAAAAGAAAGCTATAACGTGAAATTTGTCGCTAATGAAATAAGAGCACGCTAAGCATAAACCAGAACATGAAGCGCAAAAAAGCATTCGATTAGGCTAAAATGATATAACCCTACCATTTCCTTTACAAGCCTTCTACTAAGGAACTGAATACATTTCTGGGAGTATTCTGTGTAACACATTCTGCGCTTCTTCTCTAAAGTTGTAACATTGCAAATGTTTAATCGAATGTTGAACCAAATCCAATGCGATTGAACGAAATTCCGGCAAACGTTTCAACGAACGGTAAATCAAACCGTTGAACGCTTTTGGACCAATTTTCGAACGATTTTCCTAAGCGTTCGAACGGGCAATTTCGAACAATGAACGATCTCGAAAATCGTTTCAACGAACGCTTGAAGCGTTTGAACGGCAAACGAACGGATAACGAACGATATTTTTGAACGAACGAAATAGCGTAAACGTATGTTTTCCCGTGAAAGGTCACATATGTTAATGTAGTCTTTACATATGTGATGTCAACAGTTATTAACACCAATGTTCGCCTATACTCGCGCGATTCTTTGACGTTCATATGGTAACCGTATTTCTTGTTTCGCATAGGTGGCTTGTTTGAGTAAAAACGAGCTAGTACACTGGCTAGTACACTGTTGGCTTGTTCTCCCTGGATTTCCTGTTTTACTTGCTCTCATAGATATTTAATGGAATATTTTTCCATAATCGCGGGTTAGGACGCGCAGTCAGCAATCGGGCCATCGGGCCTAATAGTGCCATATAAGGCCACATAGGGCCCAAACGGGCCTATGAGCATATGCTCAAAAATGTCATGAAAAGATGCTCATCTGCTCAATGAGATATTTCAGGCCCAAGCTCCTCAAAGGGAGGAAAAAGGGGGTATGGCGAATGCAAAAATGTATGCATTTTTAGAGGGAAATATATATTGGTGTTATGGACAACGCGATGCTTGGAGCATAAATTAAGACACGGATTAACGCTTGTAACAATATAATAAAGTAGAACAATTTTACAAATATTTTAAACATATTGTCCGGGCACTACACTGTTTTCTTGTTTTAGATCGTTTGACTTTGTCTTCCTTAAGCAAGAGTTTGCGTTGACAAGCCCGGACTTTTCCGGGGCTAATACGGGGCTAATAAAAACCTGACCCACGAAAAAATGAGCCAATTATTATTAGGAATTTGTTGAGCAATCATCTTAATATGCGTCGCACGCGTAGGAACTGTCCTGTATTTGGCTGTGGTAGTATAAATTTAGCAAGGTTAGCAAATCATCTCGACCAAGTCCGCCATGTTTTTTGCTTCGAAAAGATGGCGGCGAAGTTACCGAAAAATGACGAACCAGTCCTCCAGGAATTATAATATAGCTCAGTGTTTTGCACCCAAAGTTCTTACTGCAGATTATGTGGGAACATCTAAGGTCACAAGTCCCACAGTTAGTTGAAGTAGAGTAGTACATGAACTGAAATACGTCTCCAATATTACTCCTATAGCTTCGACGATGTCCGGAATGCACTATCACTGTAACCTATGCATTAACTTTACATGTCAAACTCTTCGCTCGTTGATCAATCATCTCGGTCGAGTTCACAAGAGTGATCGGGATTTCCATGCGCTATGTGGCATTAATGAATGTCCACGTACGTACACGAACTATTTCTCTCTGCGAAACCATTTTGTCAACAAGCATAGTCAAGTACTTCAAGCAGAGGAAGTTGTTGAACGAGATCCACGTGCCAACAACGAGGGAGATGAACTTGACGTTTATAATGGTAAAAACGATGACGATGATTTTTTCGTCTTTGTTTGCGAGGTCAAAGAGGAAGGCAAGGTACCCCAAACGATTGTCAATTCGATGGTGCAACATACCACCCAGATTGTCGAGAACAGCGTCGATGCACTTCAGTCTGGTCTCTAGCAATGTTTATCGAATGCGGGTTTGTTTACCAAAATACGCATAAGTTTGTTTACCAAAAGTTGTTCAGTACAGTCTGTATATATATATATATATATATATATATATATATATATATATATATATATATATATATATATATATATATATATATATATATATATATATATATATATATATATATATATTATATATATATATATATATATAATATATATATATATATATATATATATATATATATATATATATATATATAGTTGTTTCAACTCTAAGGGTAGTTTCGACTGGGGTCAAAACGACTCTACAATAGAGTCTTGTTACTCTACCAAAAGGTAATGTTACTCTTCGAAGGAGTCAATTTGACTCTAATTGCAAAGAGTAACCGAACTACGAAAATTACCGTTTCGTC
>NW_021164254.1:0-3432 GCF_004324835.1 Dendronephthya gigantea | reverse complement strand
TTGCTTACATGATTCTATAATATTGACTTTGTTTGCTTACATGATTCTATAATATTGACTTTGTTTGCTTACATGATTCTAAATATTGACTGTTTGCTTACATGATTCTTAATATGACTGTTTGCTTACATGATTCTATAATATTGACTGTTTGCTTACATGATTCATAATATTGACTGTTTGCTTACATGATTCTATAATATTGATGTTTTGCTTACATGATTCTAAAATTGACTGTTTGCTTACATGATTCTATAATATTGATTTGTTTGCTTACATGATTCTATAATATTGACTGTTTGCTTACATGATTCTTAATATTGACTGTTTGCTTACATGATTCTATAATATTGACTTTTGCTTACATTATTCTATAATATTGACTGTTTGCTTACATGATTCTATAATATTTACTGTTTGCTTACATGATTCTATAATATTGACTGTTTGCTTACATGATTCTATAATATTGACTGTTTGCTTACATGATTCTATAATATGACTGTTTGCTTACATGATTCTATAATATTGACTGTTTGCTTACATGATTCTATAATATTGACTGTTTGCTTACATGATTCTATAATATTGACTGTTTGCTTACATGATGATTAATAATTGACTGTTTGCTTACATGATTCTATAATATTGACTGTTGCTTACATGATTCTATAATATTGACTGTTTGCTTACATGAATTCTATAATATGACTGTTTGCTTACATGATTCTATAATATTGACTGTTTGCTTACATGATTCTATAATATTGACTGTTTGCTTACATGATTCTATAATATAGACTGTTTGCTTACATGATTCTATAATATTGACTGTTTGCTTACATGATTCTATAATATAGACTGTTTGCTTACATGATTCTATAATATTGACTGTTTGTTACATGATTCATAATATTGACTGTTTGCTTACATGATTCTATAATTAGACTGTTTGCTTACATGATTCTATAATATTGACTTTTGCTTACATGATTCTATAATATTGACTGTTTGCTTACATGATTCTATAATATTGACTTTTGCTTACATGATTCTATAATATTGATTGTTTGCTTACATGATTCTATAATATTGACTGTTTGCTTACATGATTCTTAATATTGACTGTTTGCTTACATGATTCTAAATATTGACTGTTTGCTTACATGATTCTATAATATTGACTGTTTGCTTACATGATTCTATAATATTGACTGTTTGCTTACATGATTCTATAATATTGACTGTTTGCTTACATGATTCTATAATATTGACTGTTTGCTTACATGATTCTATAATATGACTGTTTGCTTACATGATTCTATAATATTGACTGTTTGCTTACATGATTCTATAATATTGACTGTTTGCTTACATGATTCTATAATATTGACTGTTTGCTTACATGATTCTATAATATTGACTGTTTGCTTACATGATTCTATAATATTGACTGTTGCTTACATGATTATAATATTGACTGTTTGCTTACATGATTCTATAATATGACTGTTTGCTTACATGATTCGATAATATTGACTGTTTGCTTACATGATTGTATAATATTGACTGTTTGCTTACATGATTCTAAATATTGACTGTTTGCTTACATGATTCTATAATATTGACTGTTTGCTTACATGATTATATAATATTGACTGTTTGCTTACATGATTCTATAATATTGACTGTTTGCTTACATGATTCGATAATATTGACTGTTTGCTTACATGATTCTATAATATTGACTGTTTGCTTACATGATTCTATAATATTGACTTTTGCTTACATGATTCTATAATATTGACTGTTTGCTTACATGATTCTATAATATTGACTGTTTGCTTACATGATTCTAATATTGACTGTTTGCTTACATGATTCTATAATATTGACTGTTTGCTTACATGATTCTATAATATTGACTGTTTGCTTACATGATTCTATAATATTGACTTTTGCTTACATGATTCTATAATATTGACTGTTTGCTTACATGATTCTATAATATTGACTGTTTGCTTACATGATTATAATATTGACTGTTTGCTTACATGATTCTATAATATTGACTGTTTGCTTACATGATTCTATAATATTGACTGTTTGCTTACATGATTCTATAATATTGACTGTTTGCTTACATGATTCTATAATATTGACTGTTTGCTTACATGATTCTATAATATTGACTGTTTGTTTACATGATTCTATAATATTGACTGTTTGCTTACATGATTCTATAATATTGACTGTTTGCTTACATGATTCTATAATATTGACTGTTTGCTTACATGATTCTATAATATTGACTGTTTGCTTACATAATTCTATAATATTGACTGTTGCTTACATGATTCTATAATATTGACTGTTTGCTTACATGATTCTATAATATTGACTGTTTGCTTACATGATTCTATAATATTGACTGTTTGCTTACATGATTCTATAATATTGACTGTTTGCTTACATGATTCTATAATATTCACTGTTTGCTTACATGATTCTATAATATTGACTGTTTTCTTACATGATTGTATAATATTGACTGTTTGCTTACATGATTCTAAAAATATTGACTGTTTGCTTACATGATTCTATAATATTGACTGTTTGCTTACATGATTCTATAATATTGACTGTTTGCTACATGATTCTATAATATTGACTGTTTGCTTACATGATTCTAATATGACTGTTTGCTTACATGATTCTATAATATTGACCGTTTGCTTACATGATTCTATAATATTGACTGTTTGCTTACATGATTCTATAATATTGACTTGTTTGCTTACATGATTGAATAATATTGACTGTTTGCTTACATGATTCGATAATATTGACTGTTTGCTTACATGATTCTATAATATTGACTGTTTGCTTACATGATTCTATAATATTGACTGTTTGCTTACATGATTCTATATATTGACTGTTTGCTACATGATTCTATAATATTGACTGTTTGCTTACATGATTCTATAATATTGGCTGTTTGCTTACATGATTCTATAATATTGACTGTTTGCTTACATGACTATAATATTGACTGTTTGCTTACATGATTCTATAATATGACTGTTTGCTTACATGATTCTATAATATTGACTGTTTGTGTTACATGATTCTATAATATTGACTGTTTGCTTACATGATTCTATAATATTGACTGTTTGTTACATGATTCTATAATATTGACTGTTTCTTACATGATTCTATAATATTGACTGTTTGTTACATGATTCTATAATATTGCTGTTTGACCTGATTCTATAATATTGACTGTTTGCTTACATGATTCTATAATATTGACTGTTTGCTTACATGATTCTATAATATTGACTGTTTGCTTACATGATACTATAATATTTACTGTTTTTACATGATTCTATTACCACCTATAATTATGGAGTTCCAAGAGTGGAT
>NW_021164253.1:0-2230 GCF_004324835.1 Dendronephthya gigantea | reverse complement strand
TTTCATTATGAATTTCGTCAAAGCGGTAAAGTAGATCAAATAAACATAGCCGTTCACGCAAAGAACTTGTGGTCTGGTGGCTAAGACAATTTTCTCCTAAGTGCATGTTAAATCGATGTTTCGAATCCTGCCAAAACTATTTTTTATTATGAACTTCGTGAAAGGATAAAGCAGACTAAATAACCAGGGTCATCCAGCACAAGACCTTACGGTCTAGTGGCGAAGACGATGGTCTTCCAAGTGTTAAATCGATTGTTCGAATCCTACCATAACCGTTTTTCATTATGAACTTCGTGAGAACGGTAAAATAGATCAAATAAACGTAGCCGTTCACCCAAAGAACTTGTGGTCTTGTGGCAAAGACAATTTTCTCCCAAGTGTTAAATCGATGTTTCGAATCCCGCCAAAACTTTTTTATTATGAACTTCGTGAAAGGATAAAGTAGACTAAATAACCAGGGTCATCCAGCACAAGACCTTGCGGTCTAGTGGCGAAGACGATGGTCTCCCAAGTGTTAAATCGATGGGACGAATCCTACCATAACCGTTTTTCATTATGAACTTCGTGAAAAGGATAAAGTAAATTAAATAACCATAACCGTGCAGCACAAGACCTTGTGGCCTAGTGGCGAAGACAATGGTCTCCCAAGTGTTAAATCGATGTTTCGAATCCTGCCAAAAGCTCTTTTTTTTATTATGAACTTCGTAAAAGGAGAAAGTAAACTAAATAACCATGGCCATCCAGCACAAGACCTTGTAGTCGAGTGGCGAGGAGGATGGTCTCCCAAGTGTTAAATCGATGGTTCGATTCCTACGATAACAGTTTTTCATTATGAACTTCTTGAAAACGATAAAGTAGATAAAATAAACATAGCCGTTCCCCTGAAGAACTTGTGGTCTAGTGACTAAGAAAATTTTCTCCCAAGTGTTAAATCGATGTTTCGGATCCTGCCAAAACCATTTTTTATTATGAACTTCGTGAAAGGATAAGGAAAACTAAATAACCATGGTCATCCAGCACAAGACCTTGCGGTCTAGTGGTGAAGACGATGGTCTCCCAAGTGTTAAATCGATGGGACGAATCCTACCATAACCGTTTTTCATTATGAACTTCGTGAAAAGGATAAAGTAAATTAAATAACAATAACCGTGCAGCACAAGACCTTGTGGCCTAGTGGCGAAGACAATGGTCTCCCAAGTGTTAAATCGATGTTTCGAATCCTGCCAAAAGCTTTCTTTTTTTATTATGAACTTCGTAAAAGGAGAAAGTAAACTAAATAACCATGGCCATCCAGCACAAGACCTTGTAGTCGAGTGGCGAAGAGGATGGGCTCCCAAGTGTTAAATCGATGGTTCGAATCCTACCATAACTGTTTTTCATTATGAACTTTTTGCAAGGAATAAAGTAAATTAAATAACCATGGCTGTTCAGTACAAGATCTTGCATTCTAGTGGCTAAGTCAATTGTCTCCCAAGTGTTAAATCGATGATTCGAATCCTACCATAACCTTTTTTCATTATGAACTTCGTGAAAGGATAAAGAAAACTAAATAACCATGGTCATCCAGCACAAGACCTTGCGGTCTAGTGGTGAAGAAAATAGTCTCCCAAGTGTTAAATCGATGGGACGAATCCTACCATAACCGTTTTTCATTATGAACTTCGTGAAAAGGATAAAGTAAATTAAATAACCATAACCGTGCAGCACAAGACCTTGTGGCCTAGTGGCGAAGACAATGGTCTCCCAAGTGTTAAATCGATGTTTCGAATCCTGCCAAAAGCTTTCTTTTTTTTATGAACTTCGTAAAAGGAGAAAGTAAACTAAATAACCATGGCCATCCAGCACAAGACCTTGTAGTCGAGTGGCGAGGAGGATGGTCTCCCAAGTGTTAAATCGATGGTTCGAATCCTACGATAACAGTTTTTCATTATGAACTTCTTGAAAACGATAAAGTAGATAAAATAAACATAGCCGTTCCCCCGAAGAACTTGTGGTCTAGTGACTAAGAAAATTTTCCCAAGTGTTAAATCGATGATTCGAATCCTACCATAACCTTTTTTCATTATGAACTTCGTGAAAGGATAAGGAAAAAAATAACCATGGTCATCCAGCACAAGACCTTGCGGTCTAGTGGTGAAGACGATGGTCTCCCAAGTGTTAAATCGATGGGACGAATCCTACCATAACCGTTTTTCATTATGAACTTCGTGAAAAGGATAAAGTAAATTAA
>NW_021164252.1:0-3601 GCF_004324835.1 Dendronephthya gigantea | reverse complement strand
TTGTGAAAAAGATAAAGTTAATTAAATAATCATAGCCCTTCAGCACATGATCTTGTAGTCTAGTGGTGAAGGCAATGGTCTCCCAAGTGGTAAGTCGATGGTTCGAATCTTACCATAACCCTTTTTCATTATGTCCTTTGTCAAAACGTTAAATAAATCAAATATTCATAGCCGCTCAGCACATGATCTCATAGTCTAGTACGGTGAAGACAATGGTCTCCCAAAGTGGCAAATCGATGGTTCGAATCTTATCATGACCGTTTTATCATCATGAACTTCGTGAAAAGGTTAAAGTAAATCAAATATTAAATAGCTGTTCAGCACATGTTCTCGAAGTCTAGTGGTGAAGACAATGGTCTCCCAAATGGTAAATCGATGGTTCGAATCTTACCATGCCCGTTTTTTCATTATGAACTTCGTGAAAAAGATAAAGTATATTAAATAATCATAGCCCTTCAGCACATGATCTTGTAGTCTAGTGGTGAAGGCAATGGTCTCCCAAGTGGTAAGTCGGTGGTTCGAATCTTACCATAACCATTTTCATTATGTCCTTTGTCAAAAGCGTTAAAGTAAATCAAATATTCATAGCCGCTCAGCACATGATCTCATAGTCAAGTGGTGAAGACAATGGTCTCCAAAGTGGTAAATCGATGGTTCGAATCTTACCATAACTGTTTTATCATCATGAACTTAGTGAAAAGGTTAAAGTAAATCAAATATTAAATAGCTGTTCAGCACATGATCTCGTTGTCTAGTGGTGAAGACAATGGTCTATCCAAATGGTAAATCGATGGTTAGAATCTTACCATAACCGTTTTTTCATTATGAACTTCGTGAAAAAGATAAAGTAAATTAAATAATCATAGCACTTCAGCACATGATCTTGTAGTCTAGTGGTGAAGGCAATGGTCTTCGAAGTGGTAAGTCGATGGTTCGAAACTTACCATAACCCTTTTTCATTATATCCTTTGTCAAAAACGTTAAAGTAAATCAAATGATCTTAACCGTTCAGCACATGATCTCGTGGTCTAGTGGTGAAGGCAATGGTCTCCCAAGTGTAAACGATGGTTCGAATCTCATTATAATGACCGTTTTATAATCATGAACTTCGTGAAAAGGTTAAAGTAAATCAATTAATAAATAACTGTTCAGCACATGTTCTCGTAGTCTAGTGGTTACGACAATGGTCTCACAAATGGTAAATCGATGGTTCGAATCTTACCATAACCGTTTTTTCATTATGAACTTTGTGAAAAAGATAAAGTAAATTAAATAATCATAGCCCTTCAGCACATGATCTTGTAGTATAGTGGTGAAGGCAATGGTCTCCCAAATGGTAAGTCGATGGTTCGAATCTTACCATAACCCTTTTTCATTATGTCCTTTGTCAAAAACGTTAAAATAAATCAAATATTCATAGCCGCTCAGCACATGATCTCATAGTCTAGTACGGTGAAGACAATGGTCTCCCAAAGTGGCAAATCGATGGTTCGAATCTTATCATGACCGTTTTATCATCATGAACTTCGTGAAAAGGTTAAAGTAAATCAAATATTAAATAGCTGTTCAGCACATGTTCTCGAAGTCTAATGGTGAAGACAATGGTCTCCCAAATGGTAAATCGATGGTTCGAATCTTACTATACCCGTTTTTTCATTATGAACTTCGTGAAAAAGATAAAGTATATTAAATAATCATAGCCCTTCAGCACATGATCTTGTAGTCTAGTGGTAAAGGCAATGGTCTCCCAAGTGGTAAGTCGGTGGTTCGAATCTTACCATAACCCTTTTTCATTATGTCCTTTGTCAAAAGCGTTAAAGTAAATCAAATATTCATAGCCGCTCAGCACATGATCTCATAGTCAAGTGGTGAAGACAATGGTCTCCAAAGTGGTAAATCGATGGTTCGAATCTTACCATAACTGTTTTATCATCATGAACTTCGTGAAAAGGTTAAAGTAAATCAAATATTAAATAGCTGTTCAGCACATGATCTCGTTGTCTAGTGGTGAAGACAATGGTCTCTCAAATGGTAAATCGATGGTTAGAATCTTACCATAACCGTTTTTTCATTATGAACTTCGTGAAAAAGATAAAGTAAATTAAATAATCATAGCACTTCAGCACCAGATCTTGTAGTCTAGTGGTGAAGGCAATGGGTCGAAGTGGTAAGTCGATGGTTCGAATCTTACCATAACCCTTTTTCATTATATCCTTTGTCAAAAACGTTAAAGTAAATCAAATGATCTTAACCGTTCAGCACATGATCTCGTGGTCTAGTGGTGAAGGCAATGGTCTCCCAAGTGGTAAATCGATGGTTCGAATCTTATAATGACCGTTTTATAATCATGAACTTCGTGAAAAGGTTAAAGTAAATCAAATAATAAATAACTGTTCAGCACATGTTCTCGTAGTCTAGTGGTTACGACAATGGTCTCACAAATGGTAAATCGATGGTTCGAATCTTACCATAACCGTTTTTTCATTATGAACTTTGTGAAAAAGATAAAGTAAATTAAATAATCATAGCCCTTCAGCACATGATCTTGTAGTATAGTGGTGAAGGCAATGGTCTCCCAAATGGTAAGTCGATGGTTCGAATCTTACCATAACCCTTTTTCATTATGTGCTTTGTCAAAAACGTTAAAGTAAATCAAATATTCATAGCTGCTCAGCACATGATCTCATAGTCTAGTGGTGAATACAATGTTCTCCCAAGTGGTAAATCGATGGTTCGAATCTTATCATGACCGTTTTATAATTATCATGAACTTCGTGAAAAGGTTAAAGTAAATCAAATATTAAATAGCGTTCAGCACATTCTCGTAGTCTAGTGGTGACAATGGTCTCCCAATGGTAAATCGATGGTTCGAATCTTACCATAACCGTTTTTTCATTATGAACTTCGTGAAAAAGTTAAAGTAAATTAAATATCATAGCACTTCAGCCATCTTGTAGTCTAGTGGTGAAGGCAATGGTCTCGAAGTGGTAATCGATGGTTCGAATCTTACCATAGCCCTTTTTCATTTGAACTTTGTCAAAAACGTTAAAGTAAATCAAATATCTTAGCCGTTCAGCACATGATCTCGTAGTCTAGTGGTGAAGGCAATTCTCCCAATGGTAAGTAGATGGTTCGAACCTTACCATAACCCTTTTTCATTATGTCCTTTGTCAAAAACGTTAAAGTAAATCAAATATTCATAGCCACTCAACACATGATCTCATAGTCTAGTGGTGAAGGCAATGGTCTCCCAAGTGGTAAATCGATGGTTTGAATCTTAATAACCGTTTTATATCATGAACTTCGTGAAAAGGTTAAAGTAAATCAAATATTCATACTGTTCAGCACATGATCTCGTAGTCTAGTGGTAGACAATGGTCTCACAAATGGTTAATCGATGGTTCGAATCTTACCATAACCGTTTTTTCATTATGAACTTTGTGAAAAAGATAAAGTAAATTAAATAATCATAGCCCTTCAGCACATGATCTTGTAGTCTAGTGGTGAAGGCAATGGTCTCCCAAGTGGTAAGTAGATGGTTCGAACCTTACCATAACCCTTTTTCATTATGTCCTTTGTCAAAAGCGTTAAAGTAAATCAA
>NW_021164251.1:0-3575 GCF_004324835.1 Dendronephthya gigantea | reverse complement strand
GTATTTCGCGCGGAAATTGAGTAACTAAATTTAGTTACAAACTTCCAGCCGTAAGATTCCGGCTTTTCTCTATCCTTGTTTTAAAGATCCCGGCTTTTCTCATTCCCTGTTATAAAAATTTCGGCTCTTCCCATTCTTTGTTTTAAGATTCCGGCTTTTCTCATTCCTTGATTTAAAGATTCCGGCTTTTCCCTTTCCTTGTTTAAAGATTCTGGCTTTTCCTATTCCTTGTTTTATCGTCCCCCGTTCCCTTCCTCGATTCCCCGTAACTGGTTTTAAGGCTAGTTTCCACTCAGGAAAAATCTCCTTTGGATCGGAATGGACAGTAAAATTTCTTTTGTCGCTGAGTTCTCAGGCGGCGTTTATACAAAAGAAACTTTTCCGTCCCCTCCGATCCAAAGGAGAATTTTCCTGAGTGGAAACTAGCCTTTAAAGATAGCCCTTTTCCGCCCCTCCCTTGCATATGAACTAACCGCTAATTAAAAATTTTTGCGCTGTCACATGACCAGCCTTAACCAGGGTTTTCGCCGCAGCGTGGGTCGTGGAGCGTAGGTAGAATAGCCTGGCCTGCGAAGTTGGAATATGTCAATGTACACACACACCCGAATTACGAAAATTGCACTTGTCAGCAAATCGTCACAAAGGTTTAGTAAAATGTCACGTACCCTCAATATTCCATTATGAATAGGAAAGTTTACTTGAACGAGATCCGCATGTCTTCGGTTATTTGATACAAAAATCAATTCATATGAAGAAACATTGGCGTTGAATTAAAATCGTATCATCATGCACATGGGATAGAAACTTCGTCATAATTGTTAAGTCGTTTTTTGGCTTCACCGAAAAAATAAGCCTGGAAAAATTTGGCATAAAACGATAGACAAAAACATGATTATCTTTAATTTAATTTCAAGATCAAAGAACGTTTTTTGGATCAATATTTAAATATAAGTTACGCTTGTGTTCCTTACAACGGAAACAAGACCACGTGAATGAAACAGCTCACAAATTTTATAAATCTAGCAACATCTATTGTTTGCTTTACTTTAGTTTATTGAAAGGTTCCTGTTACTGTTTCAGGAAAGTAGCGGTAGTATATTTACTGTGTTTTAGGCAGAAAATGGTTGTTTATAACAATTGAGTCTCATCATAGGTAAGTGAAGTTTCCTTCTCTTACAACAACAATAGGGCCATTATGGGATACCAGATATGGATACTGCACATCGACAACTTTACAAAAGAAGGTAAGAGTTTCCAGCTTCCCGCCTGCTTCAGGGTAGCGCAGAAAGAAATAGGAATTTTTCCCCTACCACGGTTAGAACCAATATTTTACAAATAACCTAGTGAAATGCCACTCTGACAACTTTATGATGGTCTGGGACTTTTATTGTTGTCTTCAGATTTCCTTCCTTGGTGTATATTTGAACTGCCGTATGATCGTTTGTTGGTATCATGATTTCATTCTGCTGGGAAATACTCAATGAAAATGCCTCACTTGAGTCGTTGTCAAATTTGTATTTCAATTGACACATCTTGTTACAAACATACACATCAGGCCTCTGTGTTGGATGATGATGATATCATCGTCTTTGCATATTGCGATTCTAACTACAGAAGATATTTTGTCCTCGAGCAAATCTAATTTGTCTTCTGCTTTTACATTGTAATTCTCGTTCAATATCGTCAACAGGAATCCTTCACCAGTATGTTTTTAGCACGTAAACATTGTTATTGATATCAACAGAAAGGGCCATTAAAATATTGCCTGTAATTTCAGGTAATTCAATCCGTTTAATTTTTCCTTCCTCCTGGATAATCATGATTTTCTAATAAGGCGGAGTACGAGGGAAAGTAAGAACACCCCTGACTTTTCACAGCATATGGAGAAGCTCTTTTTTTTCATGAAGGGTCTGTTCGTTTGGAGGATGAGGCAATTCCTCTTTTATAGAATTTCTTGCTGAAATTTCGTGCCAGCTTATTATTGGATGAAAACTGCGAGTGGGAAGTTCAATCGTTGGCATGCAGGCGGACACTTCAAATGAACATTTATTACTGAATTTGCAAACATATTGAAACAAAACATAGTTGATTAACATAACCGACAGACGTTCTCCACCCGTTGAGTTTTATTCAACAACGATTTGACTCCATCGTTCAAAGACACTGAGAATATCTCTTGAATCAGTTGAATGGCTTGTAAGCTATGCAGCTTCTTCCAAAACGATAAACATTCGGTGATTGCGGTCTCAGGACAATCGAGATGTTCCACTATTTTTGAAACTATTCGTAGCTTCGCTGCAAAAATTCGATCTTCGATACTAAATGCCTCATTCCAGAAAGCAGTGGTTGCTGCCTTGCGCGCTTCCTCGAATCTTTTTCTCGCAGTTTCTAACTCTCTGTCCGAGTTGATTTTAAGCTTTTTCCTGGCTGGAGGAAGCTCTATTGCTTGGTTTAAGATACCAGACAGAATAACGCTCGAAAGTTCACCTGGTTCGTCCTGAGTTTCGCTCTCTTTCTGCTCAAGATTTGATTTATCGAGAGAAACACTGAGTAACTCTACTCCTTCTTCTAGAAAATTATAACTGGCGAGTGAAGTTGATCTAGAAAGGCCATCGATTTTAGACTTGATATCATTTAACTCGCGTACGACAATCTTACGAATTTCGCCGTCTTTCAGTTTGTCTGCCGTCGAGGCTATGACCTTATTCCATAATAAACCAAGTGTTGAACTGAGTATACTTGTCACAATTAAAGTCGTATCGCGTTTCTTATTAACTGTACCCAAAAATTAAGGCTTTATTAAAAGCATCTGCTAAAAGGTGAGGAGGCAAAACATCATTTAGAACCAAAGCTTCTTGAAGCGATACCCTTTGTACGAAGTTCATAATGAAAAACGGTTATGGTAGGATTCGAACCATCGATTTACCACTTCTGAGACCATTGTCCTCGCCACTAGACTGCAAGATCTTGTGCTGGATGGCCATGGTTATTTAGTTTACTTTATCCTTTTACGAAGTTCACAATAAAAAAAGTTTTGGCAGGATTCCAAATATCGATTTAAAACTTTGGAGAAAATTGTCTTGGCCACTAGACCACAAGTTCTTCGGGGAACGGCTATGTTTATTTGATCTACTTTATCGTTTTCACGAAGATCATAATGAAAAAACGGTTATGGTAGGATTCGAACCATCGATTTAACACATGGGAGACCATCGTCTTCGCCACTAGACCAAAAGGTCTTGTGCTGGATGCCCATGGTTATTAGTTTACTTCATTCTTTTCATGAAGTTCATAATAAAAAATGGTTTTGGCAGGATTCGAAACATCGATTTACTACTTAGGAGACAGTTGTCTTAGCCACTAGTCTGCAAGGTCTTGTGCTGAACGGCCATGGTTATTTAGTTTACTTTATTCTTTTCACGAAGTTCATAATGAAAAAAGGTCATGGCAGGATTCGAACCATCGATTTAACACTTGGGAGACAATTGCATTAGCCACTAGACTACAAGATCTTATGGGGAATGGCCATGGTTATTTAATTACTGTATTTCTTTGACGAAGTTTATAATGAAAAT
>NW_021164250.1:0-3643 GCF_004324835.1 Dendronephthya gigantea | reverse complement strand
CCAAGATGAAGTTCTTGTACCTTCTCAAACAGGACAGAATGCGGCACTTGTTAATGAAGTATTCTCGATGTTTAAGGGATCCTCTCAGTTAGAGTCCGATCAGAGGATATTTCAAAGTGGTAAGCTCATTTAAACTTGTGATTACTCTGCGAATACTTCACCCATTTTAATAAATATGAGACCACTAAACTCATTGCTGTCCGGTCGTAAACGGCGCACACAGATAATTTCGGTTTTATCTAGAAGTGTTTTATCAATTCAACTAGAAATTGTATTATCTTAAAGAAAAAACATTTACCTATTTGTATAACTTTAGTTCATTTCAAAAGCTTTCCTATAAGCAGAGATATTTATTGCAGAACTTGTACTTTTTAAATTGAATGTTAAAGAAGCAAAAATACGCAAAGCCTTCCAAAAATCTCGCCTAAAAACCTCCAAATATTTGTAGCTTACATTCGGATCAATATTTTCATATATTTTACTCGAAATACAGTTGCTTTGGCGATTTGTAGTGATATTTCCAACAAATGTGTTTACAAACGGAAACCCGAAAATGTGCATATAATTATCACCATATTAGCGAAAATTTGACAATTATGACCTCTAGGGACAATTTTATCAAAAAATCGATTTCTGGGCTTATTTTACCCCCACGGGGTAGGCAACATTACGTTTTTGACACCTCTAACCTCACGCGACAACCACTTGTGCATGCGGCTGAGCAACGCCTCGCTATACACAATAACAAATAAAAAAATCTATATTTTTCGAGTTTTTTCTGCCCATCCTGACTTAAATCCTATCAGAAAAGATAACTAATGCCTTTACAGTTTATATGTAACGGTTAAAAGACGACAGGATAAAAATAACGAAGAAAATAACGAAATTCCAAAGGCGAGTTATATTTCCATTTTGTAATCCTGTGTAATTTGATATGATTTTTAGAGCTGCACTGCAGTGTCAGGTTAACAGCAATATATTGATTAATTTCTTGATTAGAAATTTTCGAGCTATATTTTGGTGGTATTTTTGTGCTTTTTAAATTAAACGGATTAATTTCAACATTAAAAAACCAAGATGATTTCATGATATCTTGTGATGGAAGCATGACAGCATGGGTCATAGCGCTAAGTATTATGCGTACACAATATTTCACTGGTGTTATAAAAAATAGATTTTTTTCTCCCTTTCCTATTATGTAATTGCATTTACCAATTATATGTAACTGTCAGGGGTGGGGTATTATGTGAATATGAAAGAAAACAACCTGCATTTTGTTCTGTATATTCTTGTGTTATAGAAGTCAAAAATACATGCTGTTACTGTATAGGCCCTTGTGATTCATATACAATTATAGTTTCAATTGTGTGATAGTTATGTTTTTGTAATTTCAATTGTAGATTCTATGGCATATAGAGTCGAATTGGTACGGCAAAATATCTTTGAGAATTGAAGTTTATGGCGGTTCTTCAGGTATGTTCTGGCAATTCACTGAAATACTATTTGTTGGCTAAGGAATGTTGTCCCATGGTAGCGGTACGCATGAACCTGGGATATCACAATGCTGATAGCCTCACAACCCTGGACAATAATATAATAATTTACTTGTTCCTTGTGTTTCAATTTTAGATCAAATAAAGTATGGCAACCCAGGAGTTGCTAACAATTATTACCTTTCTCTTATCACTGACTACACCTCCATCCATCGCTGTGCCATACATGGATTTGATGGACTGACATACCAAGCAAGGTAAATATTGCAGGCTACATGGTATATGTTCAGTTTATTATTATGTCATATTAGGACTGTTGGACATTATTTTTTTATTCAGTAATTCCCCTATATAGGAATGTGATAAAATTCGATGTTAACCCCCAAGTAAAGATTTCACAAAATCAATGGAAATAACGCTGTACCTCGACTGGTTTCAATTCTGGAGGAGCCGTGTATGGCAAAATTATATGCATTATCATTTCATTTTTGTTGATGATTGTTCGATGGTGTTTTGGTGCCAGAAGATAATTGATACTAATTATTGGCCCACGTACTGAAGACACATAACATCCCAGATAATAGCAACAAGTGTTGGGAATGCGGATAAGTCGACAGGACATGGTCGCTTAAATGAGGCAGCTTCCTGGTCTGCACGGAAAAATAACCAGGACCAAATGCATTTGGCAAGAAAGATGTTTGTCGGAGCGATTTCACTCAAAGTCGTCGTGATTATAATTAGTGGGTGAAGACCTATTCTGTGTCCTGTAGTTCCGACGGGCAAAAATTCGATCATTACAAAATAAATGGACTAGTCAGGGTTAGCTGGATTAATAAGCAAGGCTTCTACAGATTACCCTGTCACGTTATATGCATCACATCATTTCCATGCGGTCATATATAACTTTTAATGTGTGATTAAGATTAATTGTTTAACAAATTATTCATTTCATTAGAGACTCGCTGGTGGAAAATGTCCTATCACCAACTGTAACCGCGCTTTACATCCGCATTCATCCAAAGACATGGTATGCAACATATCTTTGAGAATTGAAGTTTATAGCTGTTTTTCAGGTATGTTCTAGCAATTCACTGAAATACTATTTGTTCACTAAGGAATGAGAAATGACTGAGAGATCCATCTGACTGAAATATATAGCGAAAATTTTTCAATAAGTGGCTTATGTAAGAGCGAGTTTTTGATTTAGAAATAAATTCTTTACACCCTACCAGCGGGTTTGTCAGGTTTTTTACTAACTTAGGTGCATTGGAATACAAGTAAAAATAAGGCGTGTTTTAGAAGTTATACCTGGACGAGGAATCCAGCATATCATTGTGAGGAACAAAGCTATTATAGCGGTATATACTCAGGGCTATCACAATCAAGTTTAGTGTTATCGCTTTATTTCAATGTTTGCTGCACGGTCGGATTCTCACAATTAAAGGAAAATCAAGCGAAAAGTTTCACACGTACAAAAGTATAGGTATGGAACTGGGGCCGGTTGTTCGAAAGATGGATAACTTATCAAACGGATAAGTCCTATCCAACGGATAAATCTGGATAGTTATCCATTTGATAAAAACGCGTTGCAGGAAGCGTGGATAGTGAAGTGGATAGCTACCCAATAGATAAGTTAAAATTTACCAGAAGAAAACAGTATTATTCTGAAATTTCGTACCACAACGTCAGCTGTTGCTAAGCATTTACAACATTGAATTCATAATCATTACGAATTCTCGAATATAGTTACTGAATGGAAAAGGCTTTATAAAAGTGATTTGCTCGAACTTTGCACTTCACATCATAGTGATTTTATTAATTAAACACATTGCAATTTTATTCCTTGACCTTGCAACGCTTTGCCTTTTGGTCCTATAGCAAATTTAGAAACACTATTTTAATGTTCGTGAATGAAATTACTTAGATATTAGCAAGTTTCCTTGGAATAGGTTGAATCTTTCTTTGCATATTCGCGTTTATAAACTGATTAGAAGCGTATAGTAAATTTACCACCTGTTATAAATGCGAGGTTGTCCAAAAAATCGCCGGTCGAACGGAATGTGTAGGCAACGTGAAACGCTGCTGCGACAAATTGCACTTCGAAAACACAATCAGATGTGATACAATACATTGAAATAATACATTTTTGT
>NW_021164249.1:0-3699 GCF_004324835.1 Dendronephthya gigantea | reverse complement strand
TCCTCCCCCTCCTTCTTTCCCCTCCCCTCCCCTCTCCTTTCTTTTTTTTCCTCTCCCTCCCTTTTCTCTTTCTCCTTTTTTTCCTCCCCCCTTTTTCCCTCCTCCCTTTCTTTTCCCTCCCTCCTCTTTCTCTTCTTTCCCCCCCTCCTTTTTTCCCTTCCCTTCTCTCCTCTTCCCCCCTTCTCTTCCCTCTTCTCCCTTTTCTTTTCCTTTCCTTCCTCCCTCCTTCTCCCTTCCTTCTCCTTCTTTTCTCTTCCCCTCTCCTTCTCCTTCCTTTCCTTTTCCTTCTTTCTCTCCCCCCTCCTCTCTTCTCCTCTCCTCTCCTTCTTTCTTCCCCTCTTCTCCTCCCCCCTCTCCTTTTCTCTGTCTTTTTTCTTCCTCTCCTCTCCTTTTCCCCCCTTTTTTCCCCTTCTCTTCTCTCCTTTTCTTTCTTCCCCCCCCTTTCCTTCCTTTGTCTCTTCCCCTCTGCTTCTCTCCTTCCCTTTTCCTTTCCTTTCCTCCCCTCCCCCTTTTTTCTCCTCTCTTTTTCTCCTCCCTTTTCTTTTCCCCCCTTTCTTCTCTCCTCTTTTTTTCTCCCTTTTTCCCCCTTTTTTTTTCCTCCCCTTCCCTTTTTTTCCCCCCTTTTCTTCTCCTTCTCTCTCCTCCTCCCTTCCCTTTCTTTCTCCTCCTTCCTCCCCCCTTTCCTCTCTCCCCTTCCCCTTTCTCTTTCCCTTCTCTTTTCCCCTCTCCCTCCCTTCCCTTCCTTCCCCCTTCTTCCCTCTCCTCTCCTCTTCTTTCTTCCCCTCTTTCTCCTCCTCTCTCTTCTCCTCCTTCTTTTTCCTCTCTTCTCCTTCCCTCCCTCTTCCCTCCTTCCCCTCCCTTTTCTTCCTTCTCTTTCCTTCTCCTTCCTCTCCCCTTTCCTTCCTTTCTCAATCTCCCTCCAACATTTCCCCAACCTTTCCTCTAAATTTTACCAATATTTTTCCCCAATTTTTCCAAAACTCTTCAGACTTTCCTCCAATATCTTCCCAACCTTTACACCACTATTTCCCCAACTTTACCCCAACTTTTTTCCAACTTTTTTCCAACATTTTCCCAACATTTTCCCAACATTTTCCCAACATCTCCCCAACATTTTCTCAACATTCTCCCAACATTTCCCCAACATTTCCCCAACATTTTCCCAACATTTTCCCAACATTTTCCCAACATTTTCCCAACATTTTCCCAACATTTTCCCAACATTTTCCCACCATAACCAAAACATGGTTTTGTTATATAAATAATTGACATCATAACCAAAGCGTGCTCACCCATCTCAAACTCAAAAACTTGTCAAAATTCAACAAAACTGTAAGGGGTAAGCCTTACCATTTTACTCAAAATTGATGACCTTTTCAATGTTCCAAAAAGCAACCAAATATGCTCTAAAATGAACGGTATTAGTCTTACGAAGCCATTTTTAGCAGTTTAAGACAGTTTTTGGACAGTTGAAAAATTCGTCAAAATAGACTTGCTCCTTTTTTGTTGGTGTTCTCGTGTTTATTTGGGGAATGGTTGAATGCTGGACGAAATGTTCTTTAATCTCTTGAAAAAAAAGATTTAAGTAAAATAAAAAACACCACTCATTATTGAAAGAGGCGAATAGTCGCAGGGTAACGACAATGGTGTAGCAACTGGTAAGTTGGTGGTGGTTCGAATCTTGCATCGGGAAAAAAATGTTTTCGTCACGACCCGAAAGAAAAGAGTATTTTTTATTGGCTTTCGAGGGAGAATTTCGTGTTACTGTTGGAAAGTTTTGGTAATTAGCTGCTTGAAAAAAAGGGCTTAATTATGTCCAAGGCTTGATGAAAAATTAGTTCAAAGTTTACAAGTATACATACGATGTAAGCACGTGGATGTTTTGTAGGTCCGCGTAATTTACTACATCTGCGACTTGTATGTACGTAGGCATATGATTTATGGACGTGCACGTTTTGGACTTTCGGGTACGTTCGCTATATATACACTATCCGCCAAAACGAAATTTTCCATTTTTCACTTTGCTTTTTTTTTTAACAAATCTAAATGCTATTGCAAATGCCAGATGATCAAACGCAAATAGAATAGCAAAAAACGCCACGCAGTCGCAGTCAACTAATATGGTCATGGTTAAAATTTCAGTGCGCATGTGGAACACTCCCACAATCAACACACTGAGCTATGTCACATATATACTAGACATTTTTAATGAGATGTTGTGGTGTTGTGTGCTCTTCTCTTCTCAGGGTTTTCGGTTGTCATCTTTCCTTTCTTGACCTTTCTTTTTTTTGTGGTCACTTCTGGCAGACGGTCATGAAATTTTGGGCTCTGCGATTTCAAAAAATATCAGCCAAAATTCTTGTGATTTGGCTGAACATTTGATACAACTAGTAGAAAATGATGTAGAAAATATTACCGATGTTTCTACAATCGAAAATTACGATCCAGTTACGACGAATGTAGAAGGTCTAGATCAAATGAACGTTGAGAGTCATGAACAAACTTTGGCGGTCAACATGCGACAGCGAGGCATATAGTCGATTTAGAGCAAGGTGTTGTTAAGAAAAGAAGGAGAAAATGTGGTAGCTGCAAACCGTGCCTGAGGAAAATAAATTGTGGCGAGTGTAATTGTTGTTTGAATAGAAAGGCAAGTCATCAGATATGTAAGCTTCGTAAATGCTCTAAGCTCAAAATGAAATCAAGCTGTATGGAGAACGAGTCAGGTACCGTCGCCTTTCAACACCCCGCACAGCAAGCAATTCTAATAGATAGTTCAAATATCGAGAAATTAGGACATTTGAAAATAAATCCTGAGAAAGCAAAGGGGAAACTGCAGTCACGCCTCTGCAACGGTAAAGCTGCAGAAATTTGCATGGACACGGAGAATGCGCTTTACAAATCCCCTCTGGGACTTATGGAATCGGAACAAAGCCATACAACGGAAATTAGCCCAGAGCACAATAATGTTCGCATTCCAAATCGTTCCCCTGTGACACCACTGGAACCAAAATATAATGACACAGGAAATGCAAATAATAAGCCAAATCTACCTGAATTGGATGTTATGGCGTCTGAAATCAAAGAAAAAATGTGGGCTTCTATTAGTCAACAAAGTTTATGCGATCAGATTAGTAAAATCTATGACGAAATCGTCCATTTTAGAAGGAACATTTTTGATATACCCTCCGGCAGAGCGGGAAAAGATTTTATTGCAGAGTTGACTTATTGGCTAAAGCAATTCAATTCCAATTCTGATCCTAATTCGATTGCATTGAAAGCCTTTATGGTGCTTCCATCTTTGATTCTCCAAAAGCCCTCGGCAACATCAAAGAGCAAAGAACACAGCACGGCGATAAAACGAAGATTAACCCTATGGAAGCAAGGGGACTTGAATCTACTAATGAAAGAAGTGAGATTTATACAAGATCGATTCTTATTATCAAGAAAACCCCGCACAGTAAATGATATCTCCAGAGTTTCCGCCAGATTGGTAATGCAAGGAAAACTATCCGCGGCGATTAAATTTCTGGATAAAGAAAGCTCCCCGGGTTTACTAGATATTTCGCCGAAAACTTTGGAAGCTTTGAAAGAGAAACACCCAGCAGCCAGTGATGTAGAGGACGAATGCCTCCTAAATGGTCCCGTAGATCGAATCGCGTCCAATATTTTCGACCTCATCAATGAGCAGATGATTTACGA
>NW_021164248.1:0-3715 GCF_004324835.1 Dendronephthya gigantea | reverse complement strand
TTGTGCTTTGCACGATCTGATCGAGTTACCAACGAGTTACCCACGAGTTACCCACGAGTTACCCTAAAAATCAATATACATTTCACTATAATATAACGAGTTACCACGAGTTACCGCAAAAAAATTAGAAAACAATATTAATTTTTTTTTTAATTTTTTAGCGGTAACTCGTGGTAACTCGTTCTATTATAGTGAAAAGTACATTGATTTTTAAGGTAACTCGTAGGTAACTCGTTGGTAACTCGTTGGTAACTCGTTCGTTATATAACACTTTATTACTAATAAAGTTTATATAGCAATATAGATTACATCGATATCGACATCAGTTTAAATTCCGTAGGGGATTAAACATTACAATTGTCAGAAAATTTAATATTTAATACGTTGTCCTTTTGACTTGATCACCATGTCAATTCGTTTGTCCATGGACTCAATTGTCCTGTCAATAATGTCTGGCGAATAGTTCAATAAGGTTGTTTTAACCCTTGCACAAAACTCTGAATATGTCTCTTTCGTGATTCGTTTGCTCAAAGCATCATCTTGCAATTGCCTGTTAACATTATGAAAAACGTTTTCAATGGGTTCAAGTCTGGACTTCGAGCGGAATAGTGAACTTTCTCGCGCCACAGCAGACATTGCTAGTTTAGCTTTTCGGCTGTTTGGCTGGGATCCCCATCTTGCAAAAGAGCTTGCCTTTCTTGTTGCAGCTGTTTTCAACAGAGTCGAAAATTGTTCTCTGACAAAATCTGCAACTTTTTACCGTTCAAGTGTCCTTCGTATTGTTCAGCTAGAATAACTCCTTTACTATGCGCTATCGCAACAAAAAATTTGCCGTTCTCCCCCACTGCCTTCGTGGGATCCTTTTGACGTTTGGTTATGGCTAAGGCCATCTGAGGGTTTTCGCCAGGCCATCGTCCTTGGTGCCAACGATTGATCGTGAGGGTTATATTTGTGAGTGAAACCAACTCCGTCCAAATAAAACGACACGTCTTTAGTCCACACATTTGGATTCAATCTTTTGCGAACTTGCTTTGCAAACTTGAGCCTAATTGTCAAATCCTTTCTGCTAAGCACCCTTCTTACGCGAATGAGTGTATTTAAATCCATTGGCTCTAAGGACGCGTCTAACTGTCTCATCTGACACATCTGTTGGTATGCCAGCAAAGACTTTGAGTCGTTTTGTTGTGAAATACCCATAATCTCTTCGTAGTATCTCGACTTGTCGCAATATGTTGCGTTTGTCTCGTTTTGTTAGTTTCTGAGGGCGGCCTTTGTTTTGTTTTCTTTTGTCGATAACAGAGTCCCCGATTTTTCGCTTCATGTGCCTGCAAATAGTAGCCTTGGAATACTTGTTATAATCTTTCGTATTTGCTATCTCTTTCCACGTTTTCTTTCCATCTTGGTGAAGATAGCGCCAGTGAAGTGAAACGACAAGTGGAACTCGTTGACGCTTGCTTACGGGCTTCATTTTCGTTCTTTCTCTGCGTCATTTGATTTAGAAATTACTAAGCACTTTATTGAAAGTTTTCTATAAGTGCCCTATATAAGTTTTCTATATATGCCCAATTACATCCCTCAAACTACCATATTTTCTTTTATCACCGCCCCCCATCACACACGCGCACCTAAATTGACAACTCCCTGGAAACACATTGATAAACGAAAAAGCTATTTAAAACAAAGTTAGCAGGATGTGTGACGAATTTACATTGTCGCGAAACACGAGAGTTTTATGGGTGACATCATCTACAACAGCGTGGGTTACGCCCAAAAAGCCACGCCCTATTCCGAGCGAAAAAATGTTCCCTTAACATGCTAAACTTATTATGCGAACCATGCAATCCATTATAAGCAATGTACGACTCTTTCAAAAAGAATTTGCAATTTTTTACAACACCAAGTCTTATGAGTTATTAAGACAATCCTTCACAAATATATTGAGACTTGCATATTTATCTATAAAATCAGCGAATTCATACCACCAGGAGCTCGTCATTCCCCCCCTCCCCTTCAAAACAATGTTGACAGTTATTACAAGCATTGTGCTACACAATTTCAACTCAAACGGGAGCAACACTGCTCTGTAGGGGGAGGGGAGCGAAAATCATATTTTCACCACAGTGGTCTCATAATTTTTGTGAAGGATTGTCTGAATTTTCATAAAAAACGAGAAAGGGGGAATTACTTGGTTAATCCCGAATCAATTAAAATATTAATTTACAATACTATAGAGTCCATTCCGTGCATCAGTTCTGCTCATAATGAACGAGGACCCACATCTTGTATATAATAAACGTTGCCCAAATTTTGCATCTTCCTAAATTTCGAATTGCTACTTAGAATTTATATACTAACTAACAAGCATTGCGAACAAGAGATGTGTTACATACTTCAGCGAATATAACATGATTGCCAATTATGCTGTTCAATATGTAAACAAAGCATTCGTTCACCTTTATACGGACTTTACTGCATTTTTAAAGACGATAATTGATACATTTGCTCAAATAGAATGAACCTGCTACTTACCAAACAGAAAACTCGAATTTATCAACAGCGCAAAGGATTCTAACGTAGAAACCAAATTGGAATTATTTACATTTGCAACGCTTCCGATTACCTTTAGGTTTTGTTGTTGTTTATAATTTATGCAACTTTATTCTGCAACTTTAACGTGCTTTACATGAAGTTTCACGTCCGGGCTATTTCAGATGTACTATTCAGAAGAAACTAGTCAAACCTAAGTGGCTAAGCAATAACAATATATGCAATGTCTGTAGGAAATTTACAAAACCCACGTTCAGGAAGGCGTCAATATCTTATTACCTACTCACAAGCCGATATAAATAAGTTCCCCACGAGAGAGAGTTTTGGTAAATGCTAGAGAACGAGTTCAATGCAGGGACCAGTAAAGTTAAGGTGTCACATTGGGCCTGTTGTAAGGAGGCACATGAAGAAATGGTTTTCATTATCATTGCTGTTTAAAGCTGACTGGAGTGAAAAAGTGGTTGTCAATTAAGAACGCAATCACAAAAAAATATGACATAGTGGTTAACTTCTCAGACCATAATCAATATATGCGTACCGTTATGTCTGTAAAACTGACAAGGATGTTGCTCATAGTGACAATCATCCAGACCTTTCGGAAGTAGGATCTCCACGCACTAAAGCTTCAACTTTAGCTCTTCGCGAAGCGGGCCGAAAAAGAAGGTTAACCAATACAAACACGGAGGCGACAGCCAGTCGTGAAAGAGGGAATCAGAAAAAACGGCGTCTCAGTAATCTTGAAGTGGGTGATTTCATTGTCGCCAACAACATCCACCGTGCAACAGCTATTTGCTAAAGCTGATGCCAGAAAGCAGGGCGAATGCGATCTCGCTAATTTCTTGTTCTCCCGAACGGAAAAATCCATTGCCGAGCTAATGAGCAAGTCGTGGTTGCTCAAGCAAGCGTCTTCAGAAATACAGCGAGACAGAATCACAAGAATCGAAAAGTTAGGAATGCAGCGGGAAATGCATGCGTTGATGGGTGCAACGGTAATTGGCTTGAGTGTGCTAAAGAAGTGCTTGCGCTGAATGGAATAGAATTACCTGTTTTTGCCTCGTGCATATTTGAGCTTTTAGCTCGAGGACGGGGAAATTCAGAAATCTGATGATCTACGGCCCAACCAACTGCGCCAAAACGTTTATTTTGAAGCCTTTGAAGTGCATCTTTG
>NW_021164247.1:0-3775 GCF_004324835.1 Dendronephthya gigantea | reverse complement strand
TTTGTAGCTAAGGGGTAGAAAAAAAAAATTAAAAAAAAAATTAAAAACTCCCGCTTGAAACTCATGTTTACTTACCTTAATTTTTTTTCACGAAAACTTGACAGCGTGATTTTCCCCAGACTGAAAAAAATTACTATAAAAATTACTTTTACATGGTCTTTGCATGCCGTGACCTCTTCGGATCACTATTTAGTACAGACTTTTTTATTACAGTACCGCGAGAACCTTCTGACAGTCGACAACATCTATTGGTATACCGTCAATAGTTTGCGCCTTAGCGGTTCTAACTGCATATATAAGTATATCAAGGAAGAAGCAAACCATTATGGTTATAGTCATGTTTGGCTATATATGTCTTCTGAAGCAGCGAGGTCATACATACAGATTTTCAATCATCGCAAGCTGATAGGAGGAGATCGTTGATCGTAACAAGGAACAGATAAGGGCCCAATTTTGTGCTGTGCCTGTTGGTGACCATTCCGATAACCCGGATTTAACGGATTAACCCGTTAGTTCATACGATTCGACAGGAAACTGCATATTACCCAGGGCAATAATGACCTTCGCACTCTCAAAAAGACGAACTTGGTAACCAAAATGTTAATTAAGGTTGATGCATTCAAAAGCCTTGCTAAAATCTAGGAAAATATTAAGTATCACCATCCTGCGACATTTTGGACATGTTTCTCGGGTAAAATACATCCGCAAATGATAAAAGGATTGGCGAAGATTTCACTCACCATAAAAATAACCTAAATAAGACTCATTTGACGCTAATATAGCAATATAAAATTGAGCATAAGCCACAAGACTTGAAACAAATCTCTTTATTAACATGGCAACGGATTTTAGCGACATGTGACGTCGTCGTTTCCAAATTTATCCGTACACGTATCCGCTCAGCCGTCGATTTCAAATTCTTCCACTCTGGAGAGCGTTAATTTTCAGATTCTTCCGTTTTCAGTGGGCAAAAACACCGGATAGGCGTGGACGGTACGCGTAATTGATGTACCGTTATATATATATACATAAGCTCAGACGTGATGTGTTTGTGACTGACGTTATAGCTACATCCTGTAGTGTAAGGGCGTAAAAAGCACGTAACCTGGGATATTTCCAACTTTCAAGTAGTCAGCTTAGTTCTCGAAGCACTAAACTCTTTTAAATTACAATATAATGAATATATAGTATTATCTGAAGTACAAATCCATTTAGTACATACAAGTTAAACGAAATTTACAATTTAAAATTAAAATATTCTGGAAATTTTACTCTTTGTTTCTTTGCACGCATATGCTTTCAAAAAAAAACATTTACTAATGAAAAACTGAAGTAGAAATGACGCATTTGTCACATATATATTGGCCCCATCTACCTATATAGACGTTGATATTTTTATCTCTGAATCCGCACACGTATTGACTGACGCCCTCGTGCTTTAAGTCGAGATGAATACGCCGGCAACATTTAGTATATATTATGTTTAAAATTTTGTATTCTGTATGCAGTAAGTGCATTTTTCAGTAGCGTATAGGAACGACGGAATATATGTGTTATATATCTATCTCGGGCAATTAAATTTCAAAAATTTTCTCGCTCGGCATTAACCCGGCCGATCACATACTGACACAATGCGCTGAAAGGGTTTGTTGGTTTTAATTTATTATTTTTTTATTAATTAATTTGTGACCAAAACAATATTAGCTAATATTGCGCTGTTTAACAACATAAATAGATCTGAAGAATTTAAAATAATTTTAGTGGCTTATACTGCACATGGCCAATATAGTGAGTATAACATTATATAAACTACCAAATCTACAACGATCTCTTTAACATTGAATCAGTGTAATTATATACTTCAAAAGAGTTCTAACAAACATATTATACATCTTGTATGTCTTTCTCATAATGACGTCAACCCGGCAAGCCTGTATGACGTACGTTACACGTGATATTTTTATCTCTGATGATTATACTTGCTGAATCCCGGCACGTATTGACCGACGCGCTCGTGTTTTAATTTGTATTCTTCAGTAACTGCTTCTGCAGTAGCAGGGTTAATACATGCAATGCCAGGAATCCTGCGCTCTAAATTGCTCATTGCTATCAATCTAGGGCAATTTTAAAAAGTTCAAAAATTTTCTCGCCCGGCATTAACCCGGCCGACCATACTGACACAATGAGCTCACTGGGTTGAAAGGGTTGGTTGGCGTCAAGATAATTTATTTCTGGAAGCTTTTTATTTAAGCTTTTTTTTCAAAAGAAAGCTGTGATATAAATATTTGGTAACCCAAGCTTAGGCCTGCTCACTTTCTACAACAGACGTGTTCTGATCAATAATAATACACTATGTCAAATGTCGAAGTGGTTAGTATTGATATCACTCTCGAAGAAAGAAAAGATGAAAATGCTGGCAAAAACAAACCATCTCTTTATATCAGGCTCAAGAACTTTGCACTAAGTCAGTTGCTCTCAATCGGAATAGTACTGTCAATAATCTTCGGTGCATTAGTCCCTCGGCCAGCTGTGTACCTCAACGAAAGAATACACTTTGGAAAAGCTTGTCTTTTGGTAGTCATGTTTACTATTGGTTTACGGCTGAAGTTTCGAGAAGCAAAGTCTGCCATCAAATCTTACAGGCTGGCTTTATGTGGTTTGATATCAGTGCTCTTTGTTCGTCCAATTTTTTCGATAAATGTTCTCAACCAGATACAATTTGGTCCTCTTATCCGAAATTATGGTGGACAAATGTCAACTAAAAATACCTCATCGAATTATTCTGCTCATGAAGAAATGCCGATTCTTGGTCCTGAAGAGTTTCGACTTGCGTTGCAAATATTCTCGATGTGTCCTAGTCCTGTTGCGATATCACTGATAATGGTGAGTTTGATGACATAATATAGGAAGAGAAACTCAAGGCAATCTATTTGGTTTACAATTGTGTTTCTTAATATATAATGCGTTATGAGCTAGCTGATCGAAGCTGGCATAGAAGACGAGATGTAAATTAGTGTCATAATGAAGAGTCTTCAGTGCGAGAAACGTCCATGGCGAGTACAATCAACACAACAATTTCGTAGCTGCAAAATTTACATCACTCAAAAGAAAATTGTCAGTATTGCAAGTTGCGTGAAAACGTGTGCCGTCTATACTTGAATGCTCCAGAAACAAAATGCGCTACAATATGCTGCGTTATCCCCAAGAAAGGCAAACATATGAATGTCGTTGGTTTAAAAAATACTAGAGAGTGTTCAATACCATTAGAAAGAGCAGATATAACCGAAACTTTTTGTCTTACCAAATATTTTCCACTACAGTCTGTTTAATCGGTATAGGATTCTAGTTTTCGGCTAGTTTTCAAGATTCCTATACGGATGAAATAGACCATAATTCTATACTTTACTTTCAATTGGTTTTTTATTGTAATTTCTATATCCTACGGACAAGGATGGAGTTCCCATGCATGCAGGGCATATAGACATACATAACAAGCAAAGAAATTCGTTGATAATGCGCGCTAATGATAGAACGCTACGTTCTTTCTTGAAGGTAACCACGGCAAATGGACATCGTGGATTAAGCATTTTAGTCTCAAGTGTCGGTACTTTCCTAGTAGTTTTCATAAGTCCCCCAATGCTGGTATGGTTGATACCTAGATTGAAAGATCTTGATATTGACGTGGGAAAGGTCGTGTTGCATTCTGTCTGTTGGATTCTGTTGCCCATGGTGGTGAGTAGCTATTTTATGGTTTAACTATAGTAACTGAAGAAAA